>NC_090022.1:164369381-164529381 GCF_037176765.1 Anolis sagrei
GTCAGATATTCCCTGGTATGAATGCCATCTTTGTGCCATGGCCAGGCCTATGGTGCATAGTTAAGCCTTGATTTCTGTCTGTCTTGCTCCTCAGTGAAGGAGGTTGTAAACATTTTATTTATAATGCAATTTAAAAAGAACATGTGAAGAATTTGTCTCTGGTTTTTTTTTTTATGAGTACTAATGAATTATCATTTCTTTGCTCTTGGTGAAGCTAGGAATCCACACAGGCTACAGTCATGCCATAAACACAGAGATATGGAAAGTGACTTAAACACTTGGTAAATCCTAAGAACTTGTGCTTCCACTTTTGAATGTTTGGTCCTCATTGCTGGGAATGAAAGGTCACAGATGTGAATAGCTTTTGCTTAATGATCTGAAGTTGAAGAGCCTGATTAAGATAGCGATTTTGCCCTCAGTCCTTGTTTGCTTGTTGGCCTTGACTTGGATGTTTCTGCTTTTTTTGTCCTCTCCCTCAAATCTTTGGCTTGCTTTTATCAATATACTGTGACTCTAAAAATGCTTCCAAGCTTTAAGAAAATGCAAAGTCCTAGTTTCAGCTATGCTTTATTTTTGTTACCCCTGCTGTTTGCGCTGCATCAATATTTCAGAATCACCTGTGTTGCTCTTTCCTGTTAGAAATGTAAGTACTCCATTTGGCTTTGTTCTAATATCTGTAAAGACTGGGGAGAAAGACCTTTTGGACCAGGGGTCCTCAAACTAAGGCCCGGGGGCCGGATGTGGCCCTCCAAGGTCATTTACCCGGCACTTGCTCAGGGTCAACCTAAGTCTGAAATGGCTTGAAAGCACACAACAACAATCCTATCTCATCAGCCAAAAGCAGGCCTACACTTCCCATTGAAATAATAATTAGTTTATATCTGTTAATATTGTTCTTCATTTTAATTATTGTACTGTTTTTAAGTGTTTTTTGCAGTACAAATAAGATAAGTGCAGTGTGCATAGGAATTCATTCATGTGTTTTTCAAATTATAATCTGGCCCTCCAATAGTTTGAGGGACTGTGACCTGGCCCTCTGTTTAAAAAGTTTGAGGACCCCTGTTTTGGACGATGGTCCATTTGGTGCAAAAGCAAAGCAAGTTGAGGAATTCCAAAGAAGACGGGATAGTAGGACTGATTAGGAAGCAAGATGTAAAGCAGGGAAGAGGCAAGGAGAGCCCTCATGCTGCAGTCTTAGGCCCCCTCTACACTGTCATATAAAATGCAGATTATCTGCTTTGAACTGGATTATTTGGCAGTGTAGACACATATAATCCAGTTCAAAGCAGATAATCTGGATTATCATGCCCAGTGTGGAACACATCTCACCACACTAAAACAGTGGATGTGGCTCTTAATGATACATGCCGCATTATCATGGGGTGTCTGCACCTTGCGCCACTGGAGAAATTACACTGCTTAGCCGGTATTGCACCACCTGACATCCACCGGGAAGTAGCAGCCAATAGTGAAAGGACCAAGGCAGAGACATCTCCAGCTCATCCCCTGTTTGGGTATCAGCCAGCACGTCAACTACTTAAATCTAGAAATAGTTTTCTAAGATCTACAAAGACACTCACTGGAACACCTCAGCAAGTGAGAGTCCAAAAGTGGCAGGCTCAAACCCAGAACCTCAACCAATGGCTGATACCAAATGAGAGACTCCCCCCTGGGCACACAGAAAACTGGGCAACTTGGAAGGCGCTGAACAGACTGCGCTCTGGCACCACAAGATGCAGAGCCAACCTCAAGAAATGGGGCTACAAAGTGGAATCCACGACATGCGAGTGTGGAGAGGAGCAAACCACTGACCACCTGCTGCAATGCAACCTGAGCCCTGCCGCATGCACAATGGAGGACCTCCTTGCAGCAACACTAGAGGCACTCCAAGTGGCCAGATACTGGTCAAAGGACATTTAATCAACTACCAAACTCACAAATTTTGTATTTTGTCTGTTTGTTTGCTTTGTTCTGTTAGAAATGTTATATAATTGACTGGTTGCCCTGACACGACAAATAAATAAAATAAATATCTTTGATAATCTGGATTATATGGCAGTGTAGAAGGATCAAGTAGGATATCTTATCAGGTATCACTCTGATCTCATGCTACAGGGGGCAAGTGAGACAGGGCTTGAAACTCAGGATGGAAAAGCTAGCTTCCCAACATCCTAGCAACTGTGAGAATGGGGTGAGGAATCATTGAGTAGAGAAGCAACTCAAATGTGTAGGGAGGCATTCAGTAGAGCCCAGTTACCAAGAAAGATAGGTTGCTGCTAAATGATTGGGCAAAGGGTCTTCTAAATGTGATGGCTGGAGCAGTTGATGCTACTAAGTTCATCAAAAGTCAAGGATTCAGAGTTTGCAGACGACATCAAATTGGGAGGGATCGCCAATACTCCTGAAGACAGGAGCAGAGTTCAAAACTATCTTAACAGATTAGAGAGATGGGCCAAAACTAACAAAATGAAATTCAACAGGGACAAATGCAAGATACTCCACTTGAGCAGAAAAAATGAAATGCAAAGATACAGAATGGGGGACTCGTGGCTCGAGAGCAGCACGTGTGAAAAAGACCTTGGAGTCCACATGGACAAGTTAAACATGAGCCAACAATGTGATGTGGCGGCAAAAAAAGCCAATGGGATTTTGGCATGCATCAATAGGAGTCTAGTGTCTAGATCCAGGGAAGTCATGCTACCCATGCTCTATTCTGCCTTGGTTAGACCACACCTGGAATATTGTGTTCAATTCTGGGCACCACAACTGAAGAGATATATTGACAAGCTGTAATGTGTCCAGAAGAGGGTGACTAAAATGATCAGGGTCTGGAGAACAAGCCCTATGAGGAGCGGCTTAAAGAGCTGGGCATGTTTAGCCTGAAGAAGAGAAGGCTGAGAAGAGATATGATAGCCATGTATAAATATGTGAGAGGAAGTCACAGGGAGGAGGGAGTGAACTTGTTTTCTGCTGCCCTGGAGACTAGGATGCAGAACAATGGCTTCAAACTACAAGAAAAGAGATACCATGTGAACATTAGGAAGAACTTCCTGACTGTGAGAGCCGTTCAGCAGTGGAACTCTCTGCCCCAGAGTGTGGTGGAGGCTCCTTTGGAGGCTTTTAAACAGAGGCTGGATGGTCATCTGTCAGGGGTGATTTGAATGCAATATTCCTGCATCTTGGTAAGGGGTTAGACTGGATGGCCCATGAGGTCTCTTCCAGTTCTTTGATTCTATGATAGCCATGTATAAATATGTGAGAGGAAGTCATAAGGAGGAGGCAGCAAGCTTGTTATCTGCTTCCCTGAAGACAAGGACGCGGAACAATGGCTTCAAACTACAAGAAAGGAGATTCCATCTGAACATTAGGAAGAACATCCTGACTGTGAGAGCTGTTCAGTGGTGAAGGCTCCTTCTTTGGAGGATTTTAAACAGAGGTTGGATGGCCATCTGTCGGGGGTGCTTTGAATGCAATTTTCCTGCTTCTTGGCAGGAAAATTGCATTCTAAGGTCTTTTCCAACTCTATGATTCTAAAAGAGGAGTCTATTGAATGTCCACCCCAAGTAAGCCATGGACAGATGAAAGGTATTCTCTATGTTTAGGGTCTTTTTGATCCTTCAAACTGGAAAGGAGGGGTGGGATGAAGACCACCTAGTAAGAATGCCTCTATTTTTGAAGTGTTGATGGCAGCAAGGAGAGGAATTACAGACACCCAGAAAAGAGCTCCTCGGACATCAGAAATGTGGACTGGAAGCTCTAGGAGGCCATGTGTATTATTATATACATTGACCCACTGGAAACTGGGGGGGGGGGGGGGGGGAATGGTATGATTTTGACGAGAAACTTCCAATTGGGAAGGCATCTGGTGTGATCTAGGAGTCTGTCTTTATTGCTGGCCCTGAACCGTTAACAGGAACCCTGTGACTTTGATATGTTTACAGCAAGGCGGAAAATAGCGTCTTGTGCTTGTCTGATTATCTTAACAGAAATAAAACAGAACAGTGTAGGATGAGCTCTGTTGGGGTGACTCAAAATAGAACAGTTGCTTCAGTGTACACACAACCTATCTTTAAATTTTATACCATTTTAAAAAAAATCCAGTGCAGAAACACTGAAAGCAATGTCTAGCTACAGCGAGGAAAAAAGAATGCTGTCTACAATATGGGCTTCCAAAAGCAAGAACTCCCTTTTTAGGCAGACATTTGTGTCCGCACTGATGTTCAGTATTAAATACTGCCATTTGCCCTGAAGGGGAGGGATGATTTGTATGAGAGAAGTTGAGACAGGGGTGGAAAGTGGAATTATATGCCCCCTTTTAAAGCAATCTATGTGGTGAGTGCTTTGTTCAAGAAGACATTCAGAGTGGAACAAGTTTCCTCGAGGAACTTTTCTCCAGAAAGCCAGAGAAAGTTGGCACTTTGCCTTATCACTCCACTGAAGACCCTTTCATACTACACAGTCAATCTAAATACTCTTCTTGCCCAAGCTTGAAATACAACGATTCCAAAGGATGTTGCCATGCCAATTGATGGAATCATAGCACTAAAATTATCTAGTAGGATAAGGCCCCATAGTCTTCCAGACTGAAAAAATCTGGACAAAATAGTGCTTCTGTATTTTCCTCCCACATCCTTGAGTAGAGCCAGAGCTTGGAGATCTTACTTATCCGGAAATCCTACCAGTATGAACAACGTTCAGAATCCCAGATGTTTGAGACCACAACTCTTCTGGGAGCTGTGGTCTAAAAAGTAACATTGTCAAACTCTGGACCACTCAACCTTAACTATCAGCTACATCAACCATCTATCTGAGTGCTTCCCAGAGATAGATGGGAGATTCTGGTATGAGCTATAGACGCAGAATTTGATGTCCATATTCTGGAAGGAGTATAGATGTTTGGTATTGTGTATGTCCCATTATGTTTTGTTCATGCTATAAGAACAGCCTTGTAGGTAAGGAGGAACCATTTTTTAGAGTACTCCATTTGAAACATTTTGGTGGTTGTACAAAGTCTCAAAATAGTGAAGAGTAAAGACATCACACTGACAACGAAGATCTGCATAGCTGCAATGGTATTGCATAGATCTGCAGTGGTATTCCCCATAGTAACCTATGGATGTGAGAGTTGGACCTTAGGGAAGGCTGAGCGAAGGAAGAGAGATGCTTTTGAACTGTGGTGCTGGAGGGAAATTCTGAGAGTGCCTTGGACTACGAGAAGATCCAACCAGTCCATGCTTCAGGAAATAAAGCCTGACTGCTCACTGGAGGGAAGGATATTAGAGGCAAAGTTGAAGTACTTTGGCCACATCATGAGAAGACAATTATGTTGGGGGAAATGGAAGGAACAAGGAAGAGGGGCCAACCAAGGGCAAGATGGATGGATGGTATCCTTGAAGTGACTGGCTTAACTTTGAAGGAGCTGGGGGTGGCGACAGCTGACAGGAGCCCTGGTGTGGGCTGGTCCATGAGGTCATGAAGAGTGACTGAACAAATAAACAACAACAGAGGGATATTCTTATTTAAGCACTATATCTCAGCCATAGTAAAGAAGCATGGAGTGGAGAGGAGATGCACATTTATTTTTTAAATGGTGTTAATATATATATTTCAAGTGCTTTTAGATGCATTTTAAATAATTGTGTTAAGATAAACAGGCCAGATAGACCCATGTCTGATCCCACAGCAAGCTGGCTTCAGGAAAGGCAAAAGTTGCACATCGCAAGTGCTGAACCTGACTCAGCACATAGAAGATGGCTTTGAAAGGCAGCAGACCACAGGATCTGTCCTCATAGACCTGTCAGCAGCCTATGATACTGTGAACCACCGCCTCCTCCTGAGAAAAATGTATAATATCACAAAGGACTACCACCTCACCCGCCTCATAGGAAACCTGCTACAAAACAGGAGCTTTTTTGTTGAGTTCCAGGGCCAGAGAAGTAGGTGGCGGAAACAGAAGAACGGCTGGCCTCAGGGGAGCGTGCTCGCTCCATCCATTTTCAACATCTATACAAATGACCAGCCACTCCCAGAAGGGACAGAGAGTTTCATCTATGCTGATGATCATGCCATTACTGCTCAAGCAGGGAGCTTTGAGATGGTAGAACAGAAACTCTCTGAAGCTCTAGGTGCTCTTACTGCCTATTACAGGGAAAAACAGCTGATCCCTAACCCATCTGAAACACACACATGTGCTTTTCATCTCAGGAACAGACAAGCATCCCGAGCTCTGAGGATCACCTGGGAAGGAATCCCACTGGAGCATTGCAATGCACCCAAATACCTGGGAGTCACTCTGGACCGTGCTCTTACCTACAAGACGCACTGTCTGAACATCAAGCAAAAAGTGGGTGCTAGAAACAATATCATACAAAAACTGGCACAACCTGGGGATCACAACCAGACACAGTGAAGACATCTGCCCTTGTGCTATGCTACTCTGCTGCTGAGTATGCATGTCCAGTGTGAAACATATCTCACCACACTAAAACAGTGGATGTGGCTCTTAATGAGACATGCCATATTATCACAGGGTGTCTGTGCCCTACACCACTGGAGAAATTACACTGCTTAGCCGGTATTGCACCACCTGACATCCGCCGGGAAGTAGCAGCCAATAACGAAAGGACCAAGGCAGAGACATCTCCAGCTCATCCCCTGTTTGGGTATCAGCCAGCATGTCAATGACTTAAATCTAGAAATAGTTTTCTAAGATCTACAGAGACACTCGCTGGAACACCTCAGCAAGCAAGAGTCCAAAAGTGGCAGGCTCAAACCCAGAACCTCAACCAATGGCTGATACCAAATGAGAGACTCCCCCCTGGGCACACAGAAGACTGGGCGACTTGGAAGGCGCTGAACAGACTGCGCTCTTCAAGATGCAGAGCCAACCTTAAGAAATAGGGCCACAAAGTGGAATCCACGACATGCGAGTGCGGAGAAGAGCAAACCACTGACCACCTGCTGCAATATAACCTGAGCCCTGTCACATGCACAATGGAGGACCTTCTTGCAGCAACACCAGAAGCACTCCAAGTGGCCAGATACTGGTCAAAGGACATTTAACTATGGTGCCCACACATCCCTGCAGCACCATTTGCAACATTTTGTCAGCGGGTGGATCCTAGTGGGTGGCAAAAGGCAGCTCTTGAGTCTTCTTCTGCATGTCCTCAATGGCTACCTCAATTGGGATGAGAATAATCTGAGGATAGAGACCAAACAATGGAAACACAAATAGTAAATATCAGGAGATTTTTTCTGTGCACCTGAGGATTTGTGCTTCATTTTGAAATAATACAAATAATCCAAATCAAGCAAAATGGAATTCTATGATCTACATATATTATACAAGCTGAGCATATCTGTTTGATCTCTTTATTGTATGTATTGTCGAAGGCTTTCATGGCCGGAATCACTGGGTTGTTGTAGGTGATTGACTGGTTGCCCTGACACGACAAATAAATAACAGGCCAGAAATACCATTTAGTTTAAAATTTTAAAAATCAACTTAAAATTATCACACTGATTGATCAAAGATGCCAATCAGAAGGGTTAAAAGTATGCATGTGAAAGCCGTACCTCCTTATAAAAGAAACAAGTAGCGATTGAGTAATTTATTTCTGCAGAGCAAAGAGGAAAAAAACAGGCAGGAATGTTTCAAAAACAAGCGCTGATACGCAAGACGTGACAACGTGATCAAGAACCCTAAGAGGTAAGGATGAAACGTTTGCTTTGGATGAGAAAAGGAATTTGGAGAGACTTGACTCAGAAGGAGAGAATGGGTTGCAAGGAGGGGCCAAGGAGGAGGGCAGTTAGGCAGAGCAAGGATCCAGAAAGAAAGTGCTTTGGCTGCCCATCCTATATAAAGCCATAGGCAACTCTAGATGACCTATTGGCTAGAGCAATGGTTCTCAACCTGTGGGTCCCCAGATGTTTTGGCCTTCAACTCCCAGAAATCCTAACATCTGGTAAACTGGCTGGGATTTCTGGGAGTTATAGGTCAAAACACCTGGGGACCCACAGGTTGAGAACCCCTGGGTTAGAGCCTTCTCAGTTGCCTAATTTTCTGCAAGAATCCAGTAAATCAAGGGTCTGGAGAACAAGCCCTATGAGGAGTGGCTTAAGGAGCTGGGCATGTTTAGCCTGAAGAAGAGAAGGCAGAGAGGAGATATGATAGCCATGTATAAATATTGAGAGGAAGCCACAGGGAGGAGGGAGCAAGCTTGTTTTCTGCTTCCTTGGAGACTAGGACGCGGAACAATGGCTTCAAACTACAAGAGAGGAGATTCCATCTGAACACGAGGAAGAACTTCCTGACTGTGAGAGCTGTTCAGCAGTGGAACTCTCTGTCCCAGAGTGTGGTGGAGACTCCTTCTTTGGAAGCTTTTAAACAGAGGCTGGATGGCCATCTGTCAGGGGTGATTTGAATGCAATATTCCTGCTTCTTGGCAGGGGATTGGACTGGATGGCCCATGAGGTCTCTTTCAACTCTTTGATTCTATGATTCTATGAAAGGGTTGTCTAAGGCTGGATGGAGAAACCCTGCAGACCACAGCTTTTCCACCCTTAGGTTAGAACAACTAAGGAAATTGTATTAAAAGGATCATGAGCTAAAATCCATTTGAAGTCCAACCCCACAATTATTGTGGTAGCAAAGCATCAACTAAAAGTCTTCCCCCTACCTCCTGTCAACAATATTGCATTCCCACAATGTCAGGATTATAAACGTTTCCCCCAGTTACAGGTTACAACTTGGATTCTCAAGAAGGAGCAGAAAGGATCTGTTTATGTGACTAAAATATATACAATGAATGCTTCCTTATGATAAGATGTGGTTCTATAGAGTTGAAGTCCCACAAATCCCTTGATTGCCAGCTATGCTTGAATATTCAATTTTTTGACAATGTACTTGAGATGTGGTTGGACCTTCAAAAGACTGTTATGACTACCTGAATCACCCTCAAGCTTTAGATGTGAGTTTGAGATAAACAATCCAGTGCTCTGACTTGGAAGTAGATTGTTATTCTGGATTTATCTCCAGCATTCCATACCACCAGCCACAGTTAAGTTGTATCCTTCTGGATTGCCAGGCTGGGATGAAACTTTGGGGTGCACTGTTTTAAATAGCTCTCATCCAGGCTGAAGATTTGTTCAAAAAGATAGTACGAGGGGTATTTTTTAAGTAAGGTCCGTTTTGTTGTAGACACTAGTAGTTCGCGCGCAGACCGCAATGAGCGCGTGCGTCGTGTACCGGCATGCCTCGGGAACAACTCTGTAGCTAACCTGTACGGTTCTGTTCTGTGCTTTAAAAATGTTTAAGACTATCAACTCACCCGCTGCATGTGAGGTTCGCTCAGTGATACGGTTTGTGTCAGCAAGGAACCTGCCTGCTGCAGAAATTCATCGACAGATTTGTGAAGTGTATGGTGATACTGTTATGAGTGAAAGCAAAGTGGCATGACAATTCAAAGATGGCCGTGACAACGTCCATGATGAGGACCGCTCCGGTCGCCCTTCTTTGATTACAGACGATTTGATTTGATCGCACACCCAAATCTTTGGTTTTTGTGGTCCTCTGTTAGGAGTTTCGGGACCCAACGGGAGCACAGTTTCCTAAACTTTAGGTGTTCAGAAACAATGTTGTAAAGCACTGATCTTGACACGTCAGGAAATTTGTTTGAGAGACCTGTTATTGTGAAGCGCCTGTTCTCACGAATCCTCGCTTCAATTGAAGCCACCAAATCGTCAAAGAAGGGTGACCGGAGCGGTCCTCATCATGGACGTTGTCACGGCCATCTTTGAATTGTCGTACCCACTTATGCACTTTGCTTTCACTCATAACAGTATCACCGTACACTTCACAAATCTGTCGATTAATTTCTGCAGCAGGCAGGTTCCTAGCTGACAAAAACGTATCACTGAGCGAACCTCACATGCGGAGGGTGAGTTGATAGTCTTAAACATTTTTAAAGCACAGAACAGAACCGTACAGGTTAGCTACAGAGCGGAAACTAAGCACAGTTGTTCCTGAGGCATGCCGGTACACGACGCATGCTCTCGTTGCGGTATGCACGAACTACTAGTGTCTACAACAAAACGGACCTTACTTAAAAAATACCCCTCGTATTTAGTAATATGGTCCAGCGTCATCTCTATCCATGTATGATCTCCTACAGAGTTCTAAGCTGTGTCCACTATACCATTTAATATCTACATAAAACCTCTAGAAGACCATTGGATTTCAAGGTCATTGCCAGTCATAACTTGGCAATAAGCACTTAACTCTATTTCTCTTTTCCATCTAGTCTGAAGAAGCCACAAATGTCTTGAATTGCTGCCTGAAATGAGTAATGAAATGGATGTGGGTTGACAAGTTGAAGCTTAATCCAGAGATTCCGGGCAAGACAGAAGTGATTCGGCTCAGTGGGATTACTGATTGGGTGGTGGAATTCAGCCAGTTTTGATTCAGGTTGCAAGTTCAATTGGAGAATGAGATTTTCTCTTTGGGAATGCACCTGGACCTTCATTTCTTTGGATAATTGTATGCAACTGTAGGAGGGATATTACGAGGGTTGAATGAAAAGTAATGCCCCCACCTTCATAACTCCTCAACAGATGGCAGTACTGGTATGCGGCAGGTACTGGATTGTTCAGTAGACCCTCCTCTACAGTTCTATTTTGGCAGGAAGACTTAGCATTGAACAATAGTGTTGTTAAAGTGCGAAGTATGGAACCCTGCACAGACAGTCGAGCAATGCGACTTAAGCAACGTGCAGTCATTGAATTATTGACAGCAGTAGGTGTCACCCCAAAGGAGATTCATCAGAGAATGAAAGCTGTTTATGGTGATTGTGTTGATGTGAGTATTGTGCGTGATTGGCCGAGAAGATGTTGAGGTGGGAACATCTGACTTGCGTGACAAACAAAGAGTGGGACGTCCTGTGACAGCAACCACTGAGTTTCACAAGCAAAAGGTTGATATTGATTCAGGTGAATCGTCGTATCACTTAGAAATTTGAAGGATAATCGGCATTTCACAAGGACGTGTGGGTCACATTATTGCTTTGCTTGGCTATCCGAAGATCTGTGCACGATGGGTTGCGGAAACAGAGTTTCGACTTCTTCCATGATGGCTTCAGAAAACTTTTTCATTGTTGGCAGAATTGTATCCAGTTGTCTGGTGATTATGTGGAAAAGTGAATAGTGGTAGTTAAAGAGCACAATCTAAGGATTATTCCCATCCAAACCCAAGTAACAAAGGTGGAGGCATTACTTTTCATTCAACCCTCATATCTAATTTAAACAATTCGTTTTCTTACATTTCCAGCATATACTGTATGTATGCTTGTCATCAGGGCAGCAGAAAACAAGCTTGCTCCCTCCTCCCTGTTGCTTCCTCTCACATATTTATTAGGCCTGGGCGGTTTCGTTTCGTTAATTCGTAATTCGTTAATAATTCATTAATTTTTCCAATTACAAAACGATAACGAACCATTCTGGAGCAATCATGAAAAAAAACGAATTTTTAAACACGTTTTGTAAATGCTTTGTATTTCGTTATTGTATTCTTTTCGTTATTGTTCTGAGGTCGTTTCGTTATTATTTCCGCATGTCTGGGCCAGTTTTATGGTTTAATTAGTGAAAAAAAATTATAATATCACACCAACAGTCAACAACAGAGGGAGAGGGAAGCTTCAGAAGTTTCTGGAGGTTTTTTAGCGTATTTCGCGGTCGCGTCCGCCATTAACGAATCGATTCGTTATTGTTTCGGAAATCGATTCGTTAATTTTTTACCATTTACGAAATTTCGTAAATATCGAACTTTTTAAAAGGAAAATTTTGTAATTATTTTAAATATCGAAACAAAAAAACCCCCCAAATACAAATCGATTTTAGAAACAAATTTTTGCGTTGTTACCCAGGTCTAATATTTATACATGGCTATCATGGCTATGCTCCTATTGATGCAGACCAAAAACCCATTGGCCTTTTTTGCCGCCACATCACATTGTTGGTTCATGTTTAACTTGTTGTCCACGAGGACTCCCAAGATCTCTCGAGGCCAGGCATTGTCCCCCATTGTCTGATCCTGGGATATATACGGCAATATGGAAGGGGCCTGGGAGGCAGTGCCTCAAACCATCCGAAGCATCCTAACCAACACCACCAAAGGAAGTCTGGTTCTACCACATATCTTGCTTTTTCCAATATGGAAAGGTATGGCCTCCATGGAGTCTCTTCAGGGATTGAGTGGAAAGGAAAAGAGAAAGTCACATGGTGAAGATGTGTATATTCATATGGCATGTGGATTAAGTTACCCCTTTCCTAAAGGAGCCTTCCCCCTTATCAGTGGGTTACAAATGAAAACTCTGAAGGATCAAAGCCTCTATTCTGAATCAGGACCATAGTGCAGTGAATTAACAAAGAATGAATGTCACTCATGACAAGAGATGCGAGGGAAAGGCCTTGAACCTGGCATGACTCTCTTCTGTGCCTCGGGTCTTTCTGCATAACTGCTTTTTATCTCTAAAGGTGACAGAGATGACCTGCAGACTTAAATCAGAGCAATTGACTCACATGGAATGAATAAGTATGAAAGCCAAGCCCACCTTCTGATTCACAACAAGGCTCTTACGTGGCAAAAGTTGTGTTCTGTTTGCTACTGCGTCTTAATATTCAGTGAACTACCACCCTTTCCTCCTTATGCGCTTATTCCACCTGTCTGTTCCTGAAAGATCTGAGAAACAACAGGCCTTGAATAAACATCGAATACACTTAGAGATGAAGAAAATGTACGTATCGGTGGGTGAACATCTCCCCTCTTTCTTCCTAATAGTCATCGCTAATAATCAACATGGATTTCTCAAAAACAAGTCATGCCAGACTAATCTGATCTCTTTTTTCGATAGAGTTACAAGCTGGGTAGATGCGGGTAATGCCGTGGATGTAGCGTACCTGGATTTCAGCAAGGCCTTCGACAAGGTCCCCCACGACCTTCTGGCAAACAAACTACCAATGTGGGCTAGGCAAAACTACGGTGAGGTGGATCAGGAATTGGTTAAATGGACAAACCCAGAGGGTGCTCACTAATGCTTCCTCTCCATCCTGGAAAGAAGTGACAAGTGGAGTGCCGCAGGGTCCCATCCTGGGCCCGGTCCTGTTCAGGATCTTTATTAATGACTTAGATGAAGCGTTAGAAGGCAGGATCATCAAGTTTGCAGATGACACCAAATTGGGAGGGATAGCCAATACTCCAGAGGACAGGAGCAGGATTCAAAACGATCCTGACAGATTAGAGAGATGGGCCAAAACTAACAAAATGAAGTTCAACAGGGACAAATGCAAGATACTCCACTTAGGCAGAAAAAACGAAATGCAAAGATACAGAATGGGGAACAATGCCTGGCTCGAGAGCAGTACGTGTGAAAAAAATCTTGGAGTCCTCGTGGACAACAAGTTAAACATGAGCCAACAATATAATGTGGCAGCAAAAAAAGCCCATGGGATTTTGGCCTGCATTAATAGGAGCATAGTGTCTAGATCTAGAGAAGTCATGCTACCCCTCTATTCTGCTGTGGTTAGACCACACCTGGAATATTGTGTCCAACTCTGGGCATCACAATTGAAGAGAGATATTGACAAGCTGGAATGTGTCCAGAGGAGGGCGACTAAAATGATCAAGGGTCTTGAGAACAAACCCTATGAGGAGCGGCTTGAGGAGCTGGGCATGTTTAGCCTGAAGAAAAGAAGGCTGAGAGGAGATATGATAGCCATGTATAAACATGTGAGAGGAAGTCACAGGGAGGAGGGAGCAAGGTTGTTTTCTGCTTCCTTGGAGACTAGGACGCGGAACAATGGCTTCAAACTACAAGAGAGGAGATTCCATCTGAACACGAGGAAGAACTTCCTGACTGTGAGAGCCGTTCAGCAGTGGAACTCTCTGCCCCGGAGTGTGGTGGAGGCTCCTTCTTTGGAAGCTTTTAAACAGAGGCTGGATGGCCATCTGTCAAGGGTGATTTGAATGCAATATTCCTGCTTCTTGGCAGGGGGTTGGACTGGATGGCCCATGAGGTCTCTTCCAACTATTCGATTCTATGATTCCTCCAGCACCTTGTGCTGCCTTACACAGAAACATAACTTGAATGCATGGCACCTGTGTGTGTGAATTGACTCTTGCAGCTGGGGTGATATGAATGTTATTTTTGTTGTTGTGAAAATTGGCAGCTCTGTTCACTCGTGAGCTATCATCTAACATTTCAGTTATAAAGTAAAGAAAATTTGTATGTGTGTGAACCCTCTCCCTTGGGGGCTACTTTGCCAATGCAACGCACTAAATTTAGCATTTGGGGGAAGGAACAAAGAGGCATCTCTCCTGAAGCTAATCTATCTTGAATGCAATAGCAACAGCCTAATTCTCATCCCATCTTTAAGCTCTGCATTAGAGCTCTGGTTGGTTGATCTCCATCTTTTCTGTCTATGTGGGAAACTACTTCAAAGTTTTCCAAATTAAAATCCAGCGTTTCTTGCTCTCTTATTGTTCTGGTACAGCTGTACCAGGAGCTCCAATTTTGTTTGCTTTGCATTGAATGTTTGTTTGCAGTCCTAAGTTTCAGGGACTCTGCAGATAGGTGGCTTCTTTGGTTGCGGTTATAGGTCAAGCCGCCTGTCCATCATCATTAAGTTTGGTCCCGCCCCTTGCTCAGGGCAATTGGGAAGGGAAGGGAGCCATTTTAGTTAGTCTCAGCAAGGAAAGCTATGTACAGGATGTGTGTAAAGCTTCCCCTGTACAAAAGCTTCAACCTTTAAGAATTTCCAGGGTTACAGAAATTCCAACAGAAACAGAAGGAAAAGAGTCTCCAAAGACTTTCCAGGGAAACAGCCCTAAAGATCAAAGAACTCCAGCTGAAGAGACTACAGGCCTTGCTGGTAGGTCCACTCGGTGCTTTGAGACGCAGTTCAACCCGGTAGTGGTGCCCACATCAGTTAGGTTTAAGTTTACAGTCAGCCTGGGAGAAGTTAAAAAGGGTGTTTTCCTTTAAAGAAGAAGTTATTGAAGACAGTTGCCTGTCCTTCGTGGGCAAGATTAGGAACTCACCAGTTACCTAAAAGCTTGGAATTATTTGCTTAACTATACTGAAGACAAGAGAAGTTTCTGTTTGATTGTTCATTAATAAAAGACCATCTAAAGACTGTTTGTGGTGGAAACCTCTGAGAACTTCTCTTTGGGCCCCCTGGCTTCCCGTTGGGCAAAGGTTGCACGTCCTGTTTTAAAGACAACTATTTACAGGCCCAGCGTGTGACAGAACAGCGTCTTTGAAGTGTATTGTCGAAGGCTTTCATGGCCAGAATCACTGGATTGTTGTAAGTTTTTTCGGGCTATATGGCCATGTTCTAGAGGCATTCTCTCCTGACGTTTCACCTGCATCTATGGCAAGCATCATCAGAGGTAGTGAGGAGCATCCACACTACCTCCGAGGATGCTTGCCATAGATGCAGGTGAAACATCAGGAGAGAATGCCTCTAGAACATGACCATATAGCCCGAAAAAAACTACAACAATCCTTGATGTGCTGTCGCACGCTGGGCCTGTGCATAAAACTGTAGACAGGACATAAATTCTGTGTGCCCAACAGGACGCCGGGGCTGCCTCTGATTAAAGGCCTTTGGATTTCCTTAAAACAGAGTCTCTAGATTGCTTAAAAGTTCAACAAAGTTCTTTATTAATAAAAACAAACAGGTACTTTACGGCTTTCTTAATAGTCTATTGGCTCTTTCAATCTTGTCTACAGGGAACAGGCACTATCTTCTTAACTGTAACTGTAATGGGGAAATCCTTAACTTCTAATCTGGGCAGTCTGTCTTTGCCTCTGTTGGCGTACCGGTACCAACTGCGTCTGGCTTCCGCGAGTGACCCTTACCAAGCAGAGCTTTGTAGACTTCCAAGGGAAAAAGGAGTTCAGGTTTTGGTGATGGCTGGCTGAAGTCCCTCAGCGAAGGAACTGTAAGGCTGTATAATCCTCGGCCAAGCTGTAGGCTGTATATCTCCCTGGCCAAGCTGTGGGCTGTATATCTCCCCGGCCAAGCCGTAGAAGACGAAGCTTTCTACAGGAGCTCTTGGTATTATGTCCTGCATGAAAGGCTTCTCTGTGTGGACTTACTCAAAAAGGCTCCTATTCCCTCCAAAACTCAAAAAGGGGCGGGACCAGGGATTGTGTTATGTACCGATAAAAATAAACTGTGATAATTGTTTTAACTGCTGTTTTGTATGTTTGTGTATTTTGTATAGGCATCGAATTGTGCCTTTTTTGTAAGCCGCCCTGAGTCCCCTCTCAGGGGTTGAGAAGGGCGGGGTAGAAGCACCCGAAATAAATAAATAAATAAATAACCTAACGATAATTGACAGGTGGCTTGCCCTATGATTGCAAACTATAACAGGAAGCCACCCTGCTGCAAAATCCCAAGCCTGGGATTGCAAACAAACATTTAATGCAAAGGAAACAGAATTAGAGCTCCTGGTACAGCTGTACCAGAACACTTGAAGTGACTGGATTGACCTTGAAGGAGCTGGGGGTGGTGACGGCCGATAGGGAACTCTGGCGTGGCTGGTCCATGAGGTCACGAGGAGTCGGAAACGACTGAAGGAATGAACAACAACAAGAAAGGCCAAGCAGCCTGTTTAGCAAGCCTTGCAAAGGCTGGTTTGTGATTAGTAAATGTGTGATGTATGCAGGGGCGGCTTTGTCCATTACGCGAAGTAAGCGGTCGCAGAACTTTTTTTTTTTTGCCAGGGGCGCAGAGGTGCCTCTGTAAATGCCCCTCAACCACCACTTGAGGAGCGCCCCCTCAGCTCACAACAGCCCTAGCAGTCCGGGGGGAGCCTCGGCTTTCTTGCCTCGCTGCCAGGCGATCTTCTTCCCAAAGGGGCCGGGCCCTTGAGCCTCGCCGAGCCCCTCTCGTTCCTGCTCCACTCGGCCACCGGGTGTGCGAGCAGAGGGGGTGCTCAATCATTCTCCGCGTTCAATCCCTTCCCCATGACTAGCTCCCTTTCCCGATCCCCCAGCGCTCCACCTGCCTCCTCTCCTCTCCTCAATCCGCGGGTGGGCCAAGGGGCGGAGCCACCGCACCTGGCCCGCTTCGGGTGCGGAGGCGTGTCTGAAGACCCCAGTGTGTGCACCAAAAGTTGCCTCTTCTCCTGACTTTCTCTTCAGCCATTGGGACCCAGAGAGAGAGAGAGAGAGAGAGAGAGAGAGCCCCTTCAGCTGGAGTTATCTCCCACCTCCGCTCCCTCCTTTGTTTTTGCGCTACCTCTCTCTCTCTCTCGGTCCCAATGGCTGAGGAGAAAGTCAGGAGGTGACTTTTGGTGCACACGCCGGGGTCTTCAGGCACGCCTCCGGACCCAAAGCGGGCCAGGCAAGGGAGCAAATGTGGCAAGTGTAGTTACTGGGATGTATAGTTCACCTACAATCAAAGAGCATTCTGAACTCCACCAATGATGGAATTGAACCAAACATGGCACACAGAACTCCCACAACGAACAGAAAATATATATCAATGATTGGTTGGGGGGGGGGGCGCCAAAATACTGTTTGCTTACAGTTGAAAATTATCTAGGGCCGCCTCTGGATGTATGTATATCCCGACAGCCTACCAAAAAGGGGGGGGGGGGGGCAGAGAAAGGCGGAGCCTTCCCACCCGCGGCTCCTTGGGCCCCTTTTTCCGAGGGAGGAGAAGTAAGAAGAGGAGGAGGAGGAGGAGTCCGAGCGGATGAGGGGGAAAGGAGAGGACCCAGCCAAGGTACCTCGAAGGGGACACCCCTGGCATCCTTTGCTTCGTCGGGGGACTGAGAAAGAGGAGGAGGAGGAGGAGGAGGAGGATGCCCCTCCCGCTTCCTCCAAACTTGGAGCCTTCCTCTCAAGCGCCTCTCTCTCTTCTTGTCGCCCTTTCAGAGTTTGCCAAGCCAGCCTGGACGGAGGAGAGGAAGCGCCCCTTCGCTTTTGGGGTAAGTCGGGGGGCTTTTTGCCCCTTCCATTCGCCTTGGCAGGAAGGGGACAGAGAGCGGGCACTGGCATCTTCATCCACTCACCCCCCCCCCCCCAAATAAAAACCAGACAAAGCAGCCCCATCCCCTGGACCCCAAAGCGGCCCCGACTCTCTCCGCAGTGAGAGGACTTCCCTTTGAAGCTCAGCTTCTCTCCTTCTTGCTGAAAGAGAAGAGAGGAAAAGGCATAACGGAGAAGGGGGAAGAAGAGAAGGAGGGGGAGAAGCCACATCTGGATTATCCCCAGCTTTTGCTTCGTCGTCCTTTGGGTTTGTTTTTCTTTCAGAGAGGCCCCCGTTGCGGTCACTTCCAGCTGTTTCTCTTTAGGAGTCGGGCACCAAAGAATTGTCTTCCTTCCTTCCTTCCTTCCTTCCTTCCTTCCTTCCTTCCTTCCTTCTTTCCTTCCTTCCTTCTTCCCCCCTCCCTCCCTCCCTCCCTCTTTCTTTCCTTCCTTCCTTCTTTTCTCTCTCTTTCTTTCCTTTCTTCCTTCCTTCCTCTCTCTCTCTCTTCCTTCCTTCCTCTCTGTCTCTCTTTCCTTCCTTTCTTCCTCTCTTTCTCTCTTCCTTCCTCTCTCTCTTCCTTCCTTTCTCTCTCTCTTTCTATCTATCCTTCCTCTCTCTCTCTCTTCCTTCCTTCCTTCCTCTCTCTTTTTCTTTCTTTCTTTCCTTCCTTCCTTCCTCTCTTTCTCTCTCTCTCTCTTCCTTCCTTCCCTCCTCTCTTTCTCTCTCTTTTCCTTCCTTCCTTCCTTCTTTCTCTCTCTCTCTTTCTTTCTTTCCTCTCTCTCTTCCTTCCTTCCTTCCTTCCTTCCTTCTTCTTCTCTCTCTTCCTTCCTTCCTTCCTTCCTTCCTTCCTTCCTTCCTTCCTTCCTTATTCCTTCCTCTCTTTCTCTCTCTCTTCCTTCCTTCTTTCTCTCTTTTTCCTTCCATCCTTCCTTCCTTCCTTCCTCTCTTTCGTTCTCTCTCTCTTTCTTCCTTCCTTCTTCTCTCCTTCCTTCCTTCCTTCCTCTCTTTCGTTCTCTCTCTCTTTCTTCCTTCCTTCTTCTCTCCTTCCTTCCTTCCTTCCTTCCTTCCTCTCTCTCCCCCGCTCTCCCTTCCATCCTTCCTTCCTCTCTTTCTCTCTCTCTTTCTTCTTTCCTTCTTCTTCTCTCTCTCTCTCTCTCTCTTTTCCTTCCTTCCTTCCTTCCTTCCTTCCTTCCTCTCTCTCTCCCTTCCTTCCTTCCTTCCTTCCTTCCTTCCTTCCTTCCTTCCTTCCTTCCTTCCTTCCTTCCTTCCTCTCTCTCTCTCCCTTCCTTCTTTCTTTCTTTCTTTCTTTCTTTCTTTCTTTCTTTCTTTCTTTCTTTCTCTCTCTCTCTCTCTCTCTCTCTCCCCCTTTCCCCACAGCCCTGCCCGATTGTGGTTGGCAAGCACTTTGCTTTGGGGAGCTTGGGACCTGGAGAAGGGGTTGGTCTTGGATTGCCAGCCCACAAGAAACAACGGGGCGGCGGGGGGGGGGGTGTGGACACACATCTTTTTGAGGCTGGAGCTTGACCAGAGGAATGGCAGGAGAAGGAGGGAAAAAAGTCAAGGCCTGTCAGGTTTGGGAAGGAGGAGAGGGGAAGGCTGTGGGGTCCCCTTGAAAGAGCCAGATGGGACCAAAAGGGGAGGTAGGGGAAGAGAGAGAGAGAAGGAAAGAGGGGAGGGGAACCTAATTGGGAACATCTGGGCAGCTCTCTTGGAAGGAAAAAAAGGAAAGCTGCTCCCTGTCCCATTTCCAGCAACAGATCAAGCGATTGGCATTCAGAGCTGTTCAAAGCACCAACTGCCAGAGTGAAGGGAGAGGAGGGCAGAAGACAGTTCTGCCTTGTCTCCTGTGCTAATCTAATAACATAATATAATGTAATATATTGTATATACATATACTATTTATAATATTACTAGCCATCCCCTGCCACACGTTGCTGTGGCCCAGTCTGGTGATCTGGAAAATAAAGTAATTAGAAAGTATTGCTTTCTAATATATGTAATTTCTTTATGCTTGTGGGTAAACAGTATTTCTTGTTGTTTCTTTCTCAGTGTTGATGTGGAGATTGTTTAGTTTGCCTACTCTGGAACATGCAACATAGAATTGTCCTTCTTTAGGGGTCCCTTTCTAATTACTTTATTACTCTGGCGCATAGCAAGATTCATCAGTTTTTGAGAGTTGCACAAGTAGGGCAAATCTAGGATACTATATCTGTGTGTGTGTGAATCATATCTATCTATCTATCTCTATGGCTGGATGGCTCTTTGTCAGGAGGGCTCTGATTCCATTTTCTGTCAGAGTTTTATGTTATGTAGATCATTTCTTAAGTGAAAAATGGATAAGTGGTTGCAGGAATCATGTCCAGTCATTGTATGACCAGCACCTGTGAGAGCTTAGCTACTACAAATTGAGAGAAGAAACAGAGTAGAGGAGTGACGAGAGTGGAGTAGAGTGAAGAGAAGAGAGAAGAGTATGAGCAGAGAATGCTGATGCTGGTGATGAGAGCAATAGATTCCTGTAAAAGCTCAAGGAAGGTTTGCTGGATTATTGGGATGGACTGAAACTGTTATTTGTTACTGTGGCATAAACATTTACTTTATTTGAAGAAAGTTTGTCTTCTGTGGATTGCATTATTTTCTCAACGGGGCGCAGCTTCCAAGAAGGTGGTTTGAATGTTTGAATACAACTCCAGCTATAAAGCAGCAACGCCATAGCTGCGACATGGGTTATGGGCCCAGCTGCGCCAGCCGTACCAGCAGTGCCAGCAGTTCCAGCAGCCTTGTCTAGGAGCATTTCTGTAAAGACTGTTTGGTGGTTGTGTTTGTTGAAAGAAAAGATTGGAAGACATGTCTCAGAGCGGGAGTGGTGGTTTGCCACTGGAGAGACTGAATTCTTCCAACTACTCATCGTGGGCAGTGAAGTTAAAGTATTTTCTCATCAGAGAGAACTTATGGGACATAGTTGAGAATCCTCCAGGAGCTGGGGCGAATGCTGCGGAACTAAGAAATGATGAGAAATGTAAAGCAAATATTATTCTCGCTGTGGAAGATAGTCAACTCACATATTTGAGGAATGCTACAACAGCGAAAGAATGCTGGGAGCGTCTGCGGAGTGTGTACCAGTCGGAAACGCCCGGGATTAAAATCATCTTGACGAGACGTCTTTATAATTTAAAGTTAAAAAGGGGAGACAGTGTTTTTGAGCATTTGCAGAAGTTGAGAAATTTATTTGTGGAACTGGAGGACAGGCAAATGACTTTTACTGAGACCCACAAGGCATTTATTTTGTTATCATCATTGGACCAAAGTTGGGATAATTTTGTTTATGCTATGCAAAATGTGCCTGAAGAGGACTTAACCTTGGATTATGTTTCAGCCAGGCTGATTGAACAGGAGAAGCGTTTGGAGTTTGTTAGAGAAACATCAGCTGAGCATGATAAAGGAAAGGACTGTGTTAAAAATGTTGGTGAGAAAACAGCATCTGTGTTTTTTGTAAAAAGATGTTTTGAATGTGAAAGCACCAAACATTTAGCAAGGGACTGTCCACAAAGAAGAAAGAAGAAAGAAGAAGAAAGAAGGCGAGGCTTTCAACAAAGAAAGAGTTTGGACTACTCAAGAGGAGGAGCATACTCAAGTGTAAATACTTTGTGTAAAGTTAAAGGACTGAGCAAGAATATTTGGTTGTTAGATTCTGGTAGTGCTGAGCATTGTGTAAATGATATAGAGTTGTTAAGTGATACTTGTAAATCTAAAATTGAACATGTGATATTGGCTGATGGAACTTTAGCCAAATGCAGCATGCAAGGAACTGCCTTTATCCCAAGTTTGGGAAGAAGTTTTCATGAGGTATTATTAGTTCCAAATTTAGAGTACTGCCTAGTGAGTGCAGCTAGTCTTTGTTTGCAAGGTTATAAAATAAACCTGGATGATAAAGGTTGTGAGGTAGTGAAAGATGATAAACTGTGTGCTAAGGGAAAATTGGTGAACAAAGTTTATGTTTTGAATGATAAGGAAAATGTGTTAAATGTATTTAGGACAGAAAACAAGCCTTTACATCAAGATTGTGTGCACTACATGCATCGTGTACTTGGGCATTGTAGTTTTCCTTATTTACAGAAACTGGCTACAGTTACAGAGTTAAGTTTAAAACAGTGTAACAAATTTTTGGATTGTGCAGTTTGTTCAAGATCTAAGTTGAAAAGGCATCCTATAGCTAAAAAGAGTTTTAAAACTACCAAAAGACCTTTTGAGCTTATACATTTGGATCTGGCAGGACCCTTTTCTCCAAGTGAGGGGGGCACGAAGTACATTTTGGTAATTGTGGATGATTTCACGAGATTTTGTTATTGTATATTGTTGAAATCAAAGCACCAAGTGTTTGGCAAGTTTAGAGAGTGGCTTGCAATGATTGAAAGAAAATTTTCTTGTAAGTTAGGATGCATGAGAACAGACAGAGGTGGTGAATTCATGAGCAATCAGTTTCAACAATGGTTAAGAGAAAAAGGAATTTGTCATGAGAAAACTAATCCCTATTCTCCTGCTGAGAATGGAGTAGCAGAGAGAAAGATAGGAGTATTAAAAGTAATGATGAATAGCATGTTGGATGATGCCAAAGCACCTAGAAAATTGTGGGCTGAAGCCATTTTGACTGCCACGCATGTTATAAATAGGACATGGAGTTCATGTGTAAATGAAACGCCATTTTGTATGTTATACAAAAGAAAGCCAAACCTGAAATATCTGAGAATTTTTGGAAGCTATGCCAATGTCCTAATTCCTAGTCAGTTGCGAAGAAAGGGGCAAAGGAAGTGGCAGAGATTAAGGTTCATTGGATATGAAGAAAAGACCAAGGGATACAGATTCTATGCAGGTTTCAATAAAGTGGTAATATCTAGGAATGCTAATTTTGAAAAACATGCAGGTTGGGAGCATATTCACCAAAATAATGAAGTGTTTGTTGATCATTACAGGAAAGCTCCAAAAGCTACAGAGAAAGGTACTGAAGTATGGTTGCCAGTAGATAACAGGCAAGAAGAAAATAATCAAGAGGTCAATATTGAAAGAGAAGTGAGATCAGTTTCTGAGTCCAATATGCCAGAAATAGCACAAGACCAGGAACAAACTGAGACTTCTGAATTACCTGGTACCAGCAATGAAGCAGCTAGATCCATGACTGGAGTAAAAAGGGAACATCAATCTAGCAGTGATGAAGAAGATAAAAAAGTAGAAATGATTGAAATTCCTAGGAGGTCAAAAAGAACAAATATAGGGGTACCTCCAGATAGGTTCGTGGTGCAAGGTGTTTTTACATAAGAAAAATGGTTTGAGTTTGGTAAAAGAAAAAGAAAATTAAACAGATAATTGTATCCTGTATACCTGTATGTAAAATTATGTAAATGTGATATGATTTGCTGTGTATTAGTAACATTTTGTATTGGGTTTTCCACTTAAGAAAGGAAAGGGGTGTCAGAGTTTTATGTTATGTAGATCATTTCTTAAGTGAAAAATGGATAAGTGGTTGCAGGAATCATGTCCAGTCATTGTATGACCAGCACCTGTGAGAGCTTAGCTACTACAAATTGAGAGAAGAAACAGAGTAGAGGAGTGACGAGAGTGGAGTAGAGTGAAGAGAAGAGAGAAGAGTATGAGCAGAGAATGCTGATGCTGGTGATGAGAGCAATAGATTCCTGTAAAAGCTCAAGGAAGGTTTGCTGGATTATTGGGATGGACTGAAACTGTTATTTGTTACTGTGGCATAAACATTTACTTTATTTGAAGAAAGTTTGTCTTCTGTGGATTGCATTATTTTCTCAACGGGGCGCAGCTTCCAAGAAGGTGGTTTGAATGTTTGAATACAACTCCAGCTATAAAGCAGCAACGCCATAGCTGCGACATTTTCTTGCCCTGGTGAAGAGAGTTGGACTGGATGGCCTTAAGTATTTTCTGTTGGTCATGGGGGTTCTGTATGGGAAATTTGCCCCAATTCTGTCGTTGGTGGGATTCAGAATGCTCTTTGATTGTAGGTGAACTATAAATCCCAGTAACTACAACTCCCAAATGTCCAGGTCTATTTCCCCCAAACTCCACCTGTGTTCATATTTGAGCATATGGAATATTTGTGCCAAGTTTGGTCCAGATCCATCATTGTTTGAGTCCACAGTGCTCTCTGGATGTAGGTGAACTACAACTCCCAAACTCAAAATCAATGCCCACCAAACCCTTCCAGTGTTTTCTGTTAGCCATGGGAGTCCTGTGTGCCACGTTTGGTTCAATTCCATCCTTGATGGGGTTCAGAATGCTCTTTGATTGTAAGTTAACTATAAATCCCAGCAACTACAACTCCCAAATGATAAAATCAATTTTTTGAGTAAAGCACATACACTGGGTTATTAGGTGTATTCTGTCCAAATTTGGTGTCAATTCCCCCAGTGGTTTTTGAGTTCTGTTAATCCCACAAACAAACATTACATTTTTATTTATATAGACTAGTCCAGTAGCTCAGTCTTTTGAAGTTGCCTCTTGTTTGGAATAGGTAAAGGTAAAAGTTTTCCCCTGACATTAAGTCCAGTCATGTCCGATTCTGGAGGTTGGTTTTTTTTTGGGGGGGGGGGGGTTGTCGTGTCAGGAGTGACTCCTGGTGTGAGAGAATTGGCCGTCTGCAAGGAAGTTGCCCAGGGGATGCCTGGATGATTTGATGTTTTTATCATCCTTCTGGGAGGCTTCTCTCATGTCCCCGCATGAGGAGCTGGAGCTGATAGAGGGAGCTCATCTGCCTCTCCCCAGATTCAAACCTGCGACTTATCGGTCTTCAGTCCTGCCGGCACAGGGGTTTAACCCACTGCGCCACCGGGGGCTCCTCTGGGGGTCGAACTACTAGGTTGGCAGAAGCTGGGGCTAACAGTGGGAGCTCACACCGCTTCCCGGATTCGAAGCTGTGACCTTTCGGTTAGCAAGTTTAGTAGCTCAGTGGTTTAACACACTGCACCACTAGGTGCTCCTGGTGACATGTGTCAAATTTTGTTGTCTTTTGACTACCTCCATTTCTAAACCAAAGAGCCGGTGTTGTCCATAGACACCTCCAAGGTCATGTGGCTAGCATGACTGCATGGAGCGCCGTTAAGGCCGTAGCCAGAAAAAAAATTCGGGAGGGGTTGAAATTTTCGGGGGGGGGGGTTGAAATTTTCGTGAGGGGGTGTTGAAATCTGCCTCCTAGCTCACGCTGAAGCAAAGAGCACAGCAGGGGGCAGACCAGCCTTCAATAGCCTGCAGCTCCGCCCTGTCAACCACCTCCACCAAGTCTGGCCTCCTTAATGAGAGCATTCAACACACACACACACCCAACTTGGTTGCTTCACTACATCGGCTATTGCTGCAAGTAATGACAGTGTGAATAAATTGTCAATATTTGCCTGAGATAGTGCTTACAGTTCTGGAGGGACTCTTGATTTTTTGCATCTCATAGACCAGGGGTCCTCAAACTAAGGCCTGGGGGCCGGATACGGCCCTCCAAGGTCATTTTCCCGGCCCTCGCTCAGGGTCAACCTAACTCTGAAACGACTTGAAAGTACACAACAACAACAACAACCCTATCTCATCAGCCAAAAGCAGACCCACACTTCCCATTGAAATACTAATAATTTTATATTTGTTAAAATTGTTCTTCATTTTAATTATTGTATTGTTTTTTGCACTACAAATAAGATATGTGCAGTGTGCATAGGAATTCATTCATTTTTTTTCCAAATTATAATCCGGCCCTCCAACAGTTTGAGGGACTGTGACCTGGCCCTCTGTTTAAAAAGTTTGTGGACCCCTGTCATAGACTTAGCATGGGGATTTGGTTAACCAGTTAAAATTCATGAGTAAACCAGGTTTTTTAAAAAAATCTGAAACATTTCGGGGGGGGGGGGGGGTTGAACCCCTAACCCCCCCCCTCGCTACAGGCCTGAGCGCCGTTACCTTCCTGCCAGAGCGGTACCTATTGATCTACTCACATTTGCATGTTTTCGAACTGCTAGGTTGGCAGAAGCTGGGGCTAACAGTGGGAGCTCACACCGCTTCCCGGATTCGAAGCTGTGACCTTTCGGTTAGCAAGTTTAGTAGCTCAGTGGTTTAACACACTGCACCACTAGGTGCTCCTGGTGCCATGTGTGAAAAGCAAATTTTGTTGTCTTTTGACTACCTCTTAAGTCAGGGGTCCTCAAACTATGGCTTGGGGGCCGGATACGGCCCTCCAAGGTCATTTACCCGGCCCTTGCTTAGGGTCAACCTAAGTCTGAAACGACTTGAAAGCACACAACAACAACAACAACAGCAGCAGTCCTATCCCCGTCGCTAGCAAGCAAGCCCCTCGGGTGCTGGACGGGTGTCTGACCGCTATGGCTGTCTGGATGAGGAAGAACAAGCTGAAGATCAATCCCGACAAGACAGAGGCCATCCTGGTTGATCGTAAACCGGATTGGGGTATAGGGTGGCAACCTGTGCTGGACGGGGTTACACTCCCCCTGAAGTCACAGGTCCGCAGTTTGGGTGTCTTCCTGGACTCATCACTGTTGCTTGAGGCTCAGGCGTCAGCGGTGGCCGGGAGGGCCTTTGCATAATTAAGACTCGTGCACCAACTGCGACCATACCTCGTGAAGGCGGATCTGGCCAGGGTGACACTTCCAGGTTGGACTACTGTAATGCACTCTACGTGGGGCTGCCCTTGAAAACTGCCTGGAAATTTCAATTGGTTCAGCGATCGGCAGCCAGGTTGTTAACTGGTGCTCCTTACAGGGAGAAGTCAACCCTCCTGTTTAAGGAGCTCCATTGGCCGCCTTTCATTTTCCGGTCCCAATTCAAGGTGCAGGTGCTTACCTACAAAGCCCTAAACTGTTTGGGACCCGCCTACCTGCGTGACCGCATCTCTGTGTATGAACCCACACAATCTCTTCGTTCATTGGGAGAGGCCCTGCTCATGATCCCACCGGCATCGCAAGCGCAATTGGTGGGGACGAGGGACAGGGCCTTCTCTGTGGTAGCCCCCCGACTCTGGAACTCTCTCCCCAAGGACATCAGGCTGGCCCCGTTGCTAGCAATCTTTAGGAGGAGCTTGAAAACGTGGTTGTTCCAGTGTGCCTTTCCAGAATAGGAAACTCCTAGCATTATGTTCCAATGCACTTTATCAGAGATCTAGGATATCTGCATGCCCATCCTCCTCCAAAAACACTCCACCTGGTCATGCCCAGCACTTTTACTTTTAATTCTTACATTTGGCCCTGCCATTGTTTTTAATTGTGTCAATGTGTGTTGTCAATGTTATTGCTTTATTTTCTGAGTTATTTTGTTGTCTGTTGTTGCTGTTATTTTTCCTATTGTATTTGGGCTCGGCCTCTTGTAAGCCGCACCGAGTTCTTCGGGAGATGGTAGCGGGGTACAAATAAAGGTTTATTATTATTATTATTATTATTATTATTATTATTATTGTTCATTCGTTCAGTCGTCTCCGACTCTTCGTGACCTCATGGACCAGCCCACGCCAGAGCTCCCTGTCGGCAGTCACCACCCCCAGCTCCTTCAAGGTCAGTCCAGTCACTTCAAGGGTGCCATCCATCCATCTTGTCCTTGGTCGGCCCGTCTTCCTTTTGCCTTCCACTTTCCCCAGCATAATTGTCTTCTCTAGGCTTTGCTGTCTCCTCATGATGTGGCCAAAGTACTTCAGCTTTGTCTCTAGTATCCTTCCCTCCAGTGAGCAGTCGGGCTTTATTTCCTGGAGGATGGACTGGTTGGATCTTCTCGCAGTCCAAGGCACTCTCAGCACTTTCCTCCAACACCACAGCTCAAAAGCATCGATCTTCCTTCGCTCAGCCTTCCCTAAGGTCCAGCTCTCACATCCGTAGGTTACTACAGGGAAGACCATGGCTTTGACTAGGCGGATCTTTGTTGCCAGTCTGATGTCTCTACTCTTTACTATTTTATCGAGATTGGCCATTGCTCTCCTCCCAAGAAGTAAGCGTCTTCTGATTTCCTGGCCACAGTCTGCATCTGCAGTAATCTTTGCGCCTAGAAATACAAAGTCTGTCATGGCCTTATTATTATTATTATTATTATTATTATTATTATTATTATTATCTCATCAGCCAAAAGCAGGCCCACACTTCCCATTGAAATACTAATAAGTTTATATTGTTAAAATTGTTCTTCATTTTAATTATTGTATTGTTTGTAAGTGTCTTTTGCACTACAAATAAGATATGTACAGTGTGCATAGGAATTTATTCATATATATTTTTTTAAAATTATAATCCGGCCCTCCAACAGTTTGAGGTTCTGTGACCTGGCCCTCTGTTTAAAAAGTTTGAGGACCCCTGTCTTAAGTTGAGACACCACCAAAAGGCAGCTGCACAAGGGCTGGCTGGATTCTGAGTGTACAACAGCCTTGCCCTGCCTTGCCTTGGGTTTTATATCTTGGTCACACTTGAGCATGATGGCATGTTAAAAGCATTCAGATGGAATGCCGGGAGCTGGTGTCAAGACAGAAGGCGTATTCTACAGAATCACACATCATAAGGTCATGTTTGGCAAACTAATGCAGAGCTTGGCACCTCTCACAGTATAGCTGACCCTCTATATCAGGGGTCCTCAAACTTTTAAAGCTCACAATCCTTCAGACTGTTGGGGGGCAGTAGTTTGAAAAAAAAACCCTATGCACACTATACATATCTGATTTGTAGAGCAGAAAAAATAACAATACAATGTATTGTCAAAGGCTTTCATGGCCAGAATCACTGGGTTGTTGGAGGTTTTATCGGGCTATATGGCCATGGTCTAGAGGCATTCTCTCCTGACGTTTCACCTCTATCTATGCAAGCATCCTCAGAGGTAGTATTTACAATAAAGAAAAATTTTAAGCAACATAAACTTACCAGTTGCTTAAACGGCGCTCCATGCAGTCATGCCGGCCACATGACCTTGGAGGTGTCTACGGACAACGCTGGCTCTTCGACTTAGAAATGGAGATGAGCACCACACCCCAGAGTCAGACATGACTGGACTTAATGTCAGGGGACTACCTTTACCTTTTTAAAGTTACCAGTAATTCAATGAGAAGCGTGGGCCTGCTTTTAACTGAGAGGAGACATGATAGCCATGTATAAATATGTGAGAGGAAGTCATAGGGAGGAGGGAGCGAGCTTGTTTACCGCTGCCCTGGAGACTAGGAGGCGGAACAATGGCTTCAAACTACAAGAAAGGAGATTCTATCTAATCATTAGGTAGAACTTTCTGACTGTGAGAGCTGTTCAGCAGTGGAACTCTCTGCCTCAGAGTGTGGTGGAGGCTCCTTCTTTGGAGGCTTTTAAACACAGGCTAGATGGCCATCTGTTGGGGTGCTTTGAATGCAGTTTTCCTGCTTCTTGGCAGGGGGTTGGACTGGATGGCCAATGAGGTCTCTTCCAATTCTATGATTCTATGAAAGAGTCAAGTGAATTAAGAAATGAAGTAAAATAATAAATAAGATTGGGTTGGGTTGTTGTAGGTTTTTTTGGGCTATATGGCCATGTTCTATAGGCATTCTCTCCTGACGTTTCGCCTGCATCTATGGCAAGCATCCTCAGAGGTAGTGAGGTCTGTTGGAACTAGGAAAAAGGGTTTATATATCTGTGGAATGACCAGGGTGAGACAAAGGACTCTTGTCTGCTGGAGCTAGGTGTTGTTGGGTTGTTGTAGGTTTTTCGGGATATATGGCCATGTTCTAGAAGCATTCTCTCCTGACGTTTCGCCTGCATCTGTGGCAAGCATAAATAGGATTGCTGTTGTTGTGTGCCTTCATTTCAGACTGAGGGCGACCCTAAGACTAAAGTTTAGGGTGGAGGCTAGGGAAGTGATGTTGGAGGGCCGCATCTGGCCTGCTGGCCATAGCTCTATATCCATGGATTCTGTACCCACAGACTCAACCATTTACAGATTGAAATTGTTTCTTTTTCAATCCAAAAAGCTTTGGATTTGGCCATTTTACATAAGGTACACTGTGTGTACCTTATGTAAAAAAACTTTAACATCCACAGGTTTTGGTAGCCACTGAGAAAGTGGGAGAACCTGGACCTGAATCCCAGTGGATACTAAGGACGCACCGTACATACTTATAACAATACTAGCTGCCCCCTGCCATGCAGTGCTGTGGCCCAGTCTGTTTACATGTGTTTTGTGTGTATATATTTGTGTATATGTGTATATATGTGATTTTGTATATATGTTATTTGTGTGTGTATATATGTGTGCTTGCATATATATATGTGGCTTTGCACATACGTTGTAATGCATTTTTTTAATTTTTTTGGCTTTTTAAGTGTCTTCCACTGTATTTTCCAGTGTTTTTATGAGTGATGGTCACTTGTTGGCCTGTTAGGTGTATTGTGTCCAAATTTGGTGTCAATTCGTCCAGTGGTTTTTGAGTTATGTTAATCCCACAAACGAACATTACATTTTTATTTATACTAGCAGTCCCCTGCCACGCGTTGCTGTGGCCCAGTCTGGTGATCTGGAAAATAAAGTAACGAGAAAGTGTTGGTTTCTAATATATTTAATTTCTTTATGTTTGTGGGTAAACAGCATTTCTTGCTGTGTCTTTGTCAGTGTGGATGCAGAGATTGTCTGGTTTGCCTACTCTGGAACATGCAACATATCATTGTCCTTCTTTAGGGGTTCCTTTCAAAGTTATGATACCATATATGTGTGTGAGAGAGTCATATATATTTCTCTATATCTATGGCTGGATGGCTCTTTGTCAGGAGGGCTTAGATTATGTTTTCTTGCCCTGGAGAAGAGAGTTGGACTGGATGGCCTTAAGAATTTTCTGTTGGTCATGGGGGTTCTGTGTGGGAAGTTCCCCCAACTCTGTTGTTGGTGGGGTTCAGAATGCTCTTTGATTGTAGATGAACTATAAATCCCAGTAACCACAACTCCCACATTTCAAAATCTATTTCCCCCAAACTCCATCTGTGTTCCTATATGGGCATATGGAATATTCATGCCAAGTTTGGTCCAGATCCATCATTGTTTGAGTTCACAGTGCTCTCTGGATGCAACTGAACTACACTCCCAAACTTAAGCTCAATGCCCACTCAAGGTCAGTGCCCATGGGTGTTCTGTGTGCCAAGTTTGGTTCAGTTCAGAATTATCTTTGAATGTAGGTGAACTACAAATCAATCCCCCCCCAACCCGCCCCCCCCCCCCCAGTATTCAAATTTGAGTGTATCAGGTATTTGTGCTAATTTTTTTCCAGTGAATGAAAATAGGTCCTGCAGATCAGATATTTACATTAGGATTTATAGAGGTAGCAAAATTTAGAGTTATGAAGCAGTAACAAAAATAATTTTATGGTTGGGGGTCACCACAACACGAGAAACCGTATTAAGGAAGGTTGAGAAGGTTGAGAAACACTGCTCTAGGCATAGGCGAGGAAGTCTACTGGGATTCGTAAACTGTAACTCCAGAACTCAAGGTCAATGCCCACCAAACCCTTCCAGTATTTTCTGTTGGTTGTGGGAATTCTGTGTGCCAAGTTTGGTTCAATTCCATCATTGGTGGAGTTCAGAATGCTCTTTGATTGTAGGTGAACTATAAATCCCAGCAACTACAACTCCCAAATGACAAAATCCGTTTTTTGAGTGATGGTCACTCATTGGATTATTAGGCATATTCTGTCCAAATTTGGTGTTAATTTGTCCAGTGGTTTTTGAGTTATGATAATTCCACAAACGAACATTACATTTTTATTTATATAGATAGATGATTATACCTTAACTGCCATGGCTTCATCTTATGGAAACCTGAGAACTGCAGTTTGAGAAGGAGTGTTTAGAAATCCCAGCCAGAGAGATCTTTTGATGCTTCTGAGCAAACTACAAACAAAGTTTCTATTGGTAATTAAAGTGCAATCATAGTGCTAGAACTGTGTAGCGTGAAAGGGACCTTGAAGTTGCACCAGAGGCAGCCCTAGGTAATTTTCAATGGTAAGCAAACAGTATTTTGACGCCCCCCCCCCCCCCCCAACCAATCACTGATATATATTTTCTGTTCGTCATGGGAGTTCTGTGTGCGATATTTGGTTCAATTCCATCATTGGTGGAGTTCAGAATGTTCTTTGATTGTAGGTGAACTATACATCCCAGTAACTACAACTCGCATATGTCAAGGTCTATTTTCCCCCAAGAGTGCCTCAAGAGCGCCCCTGGGCAAAATCAACCATACTGCAAATGCTTACTTTGCGTAATGGGTTGAGCCGCCCCTGAGTTGCACACATCGCATTTGTTTGGTCACAGGCCACCTTCTGCATCGATTGGAAGGGCTTTCCTGCAGGAAAAGCTCTAGGAAATTCATGGGGAGGGGGAGAGAGAAGGGAGATTATAAACAGATGTTTCGAACTCTTGCCTGATGGCAGCAGATTTTCAGAAAGCAAAGGGCTCTGCAGTTGGAAGAAGGTGCAAGGCAACCCTAACATCTTTAGCATCTTGATGCCAGGTCACAGTCCCTCAAACTGTTGGAGGGATGGATTATAATTTGGAAAAAAATGAACAAATTCCTATGCACACTGTACATATATTATTTGTAGTACAAAAAAACCCACTTTAAAACAATACAATAATTAAAATGAAGAACAATTTTAACTATTGTAAACTTATTAGTATGTCAATTGGAAATGTTGGCTTGCTTTTGATTGATGAGATAGGATTGTTGTTGTTGTTGTGCTGTCGCACGCTGGGCCTGTGCATAAGACTGTAGACAGGACATAAATTCTGTGTGCCGAACGGGACGCCGAGGCTGCCTCAGATTAAAGGCCCTTGGATTTCCTTAAAACATTGTCTTTAGATTGCTTAAAGGTTCAACAAAGTTCTTTATTAATGAAAACAAACAGGTACTCTTAACAGTCTATTGGCTCTCTCTCAGTCTTGTCCACAGGGAACAGGCACTATCGTCATAACTGTAACTAATGGGGAAATCCTTAACTTCTAATCTGGGCAGTCTGTCTTTGCCTCTGTTGACGTGGAGCCCCTGCACCCGGTACCAACTGCGCCTGGCTTCTGCGAGTGACCCTTACCAAGCAGAGCTTTGTAGACTTCCAGGGGAAAAATAATTCAGGTTTCGGTGATGGCTGGCTGAAGTCCTTCAGCAAAGGAACTGTAGGGCTGTATAACCCCGGCCAAGCTGTAGGCTGTATATCTCCCCAGCCAAGCCGTAGAAGACGAAGCTTTCTACAGGAGCTCTTGGTATTATGTCCTGCATGAAAGGCTTCTCTGTGTGGACTGAACCCAAAATGGCTCCTATTCCCTCTAAAACCCAAAAAGGGGGCGGGCCCAGGGAACCTAACTATAATGGACAGGTGTCTTGTCCTATGATTGCAGCTAAAAGAAGCCACCTATCTGCAGAGTCCCTGAAACTTAGGACTACAACAAACATTCAATGCAAAGCAAACAAAATTGGAGCTCCTGGTACAGTTGTACCTGCACAGTTGTTGTGTGCTTTCAAGTTGTTTCAGGCATAGGTTGACTCTGAGCGAGGGCCGTATTCGGCCCCTGGGCCTTAGTTTGGGGACCCCTGATCCACATTAAGCTCAGTCACTCAGTCAGAACATGTTTCCTTGGTCTGAGAGCTTAACAGTGTTTGTGTGAAAGAATAAAAGTGGGATGACAGAAAAGGCTATAGCAGTTTGCTTCTGCCTGAGCCGACTGGGAAGGACAAGTTTCCATCTTCCCCCTCTGAATTAACTGAGTGCAAGCTACTTTTTGCACTTTAATACTCAGTTTGCAATATTTGAAATAAGCTGAGAATAAAAGAGAAAAGTTATTTATTTCGTCTCAAAAGCATTGCATGAATTAGTATAAAACCGATAAAAATAGAAGGAGTGCAGGCAGCTAAATATCCTTTGACCAAAAATGGGCAATAGCAACAGCATTGTCTTTAGCCTCCAACAACTCTTCCTCTGTACACGAGGCACAGTGGATAAGCATACAGTTGCGGAGTTGTCTGTTCTGCTCCACAGTCACACAAGGTGTGGGATTCTTTTAGGTTGTGCCATTTTGCCAGGTTGTCTTTTGATCTGCCCACTCTGCTTCTGAGTCTGTTCAGGGAATTCCAAGTTGACCATTCTTGGTTTGCCCCTGGAGGAATACCCTCATGGGGGGGCATCCAGTTGGGATTTCCTGGTTTAGCTGCCCAGAGGGATACCCGTGCTGTTGCTGGAGGGACACCAAGAGGAGTGGTAGTTCTCATAAAGTTTTTCCTTGATTTGAGTCTACTGGGAGGAGGCTGGTAGCCATGTAGTGGGTGGCTTTCACAGTGTTCAACCTCATTTCTCTCACATTTAGCAGCAACTTCCCGTCGCACAGCCTGCAAACAGGCTTCTGTGAGGAAAAGGTGTGACTTAATAAATAGCCTGGAGCTCCCAAAATTCAAGAAAGTTTGTACTCTTTTGAGTTGTGTGGTATGTGTCCTTTGTAGAAATAACCTTTCCAGGTTGCAGTTGCATTGTATTGTTTAACAAAGGAGGAAATTTGGGACAGGATGGAAGAGTAGATGGCCTTGGCTTTTGTTCTTGCTCTGTGTTTCCTGCACCAAGTGTTTTGGACTTGCAATTTTGATTCATTAATATTAGCCAGTTTGATTTTAATTAATAGTACAGAATGCTTGGGCACAAGGCACAAAATGCTTTGATCTCCAGGTATGTATGTAGTGGAGGATTTCCAGTATCTCCATGGCAGAGAGTAGCAACTGCAGAGTAGTATTTAGGAGGAGAAACCTGGGCTAGTATGTCTTTGAGGATAATATAGAAAAACTGCTTGTCCAAAGCTAAATCCCCTACCTAAGCTGTCTGATTCCCGTAGTACTGAGCCAGGCTTCTGGGATTTGCCCTGAGATCTAAGAACCAGGTGCAAAATACACATATGTACTTAGAACGAAAGAGTTCAGAATTCAGGAATGTAACCCCCAGTTCAGAGTCAAACTGCTCTTGGGAACATCCTATTACCACTTGAAAAAAATGTCTATGCTTTCTGAAGTATAGTTTAAGGTGGTCAGGGGAAATTGTTGCTATTATAGACCCCTTCCACACAGCTGAATAAAATCCCACATTATCTGCTTTGAACTGTGTGGCAGTGTGGACTCAGATATTCCAGTTCAAAGCAGATATTCTGGGTTATACAGCTGTGTGGAAGGACCCATCAAAGTTTTGGAGATCAAAAATCCACACTAATATACTACAAACTACCTACAAATTAGGCTAAGGATCATGACGTCCCCCTACTAGGCATGCTTAGGTACTGTCGGAATCTTCGTAATTCGGAATAAAGTCGGAAAAATGAACTTTTGGAAGCAATTTTGAAGTTTTAAAGAAAACCGGAAGTCCCTTTGCCCTTCCGAAGCTTCTCTTGCCATTTTTCTTCCGACTCAGGAAGTGAGTCGGAAGTGACTCAGCATTTGGAAGCAAGCAGCTTGCATGCTGGGATGCTTGCCTCCCCTCAAAGAGGGGAGAAGTTTTGGGAAGGGGAGAAGTTTTGGGGAGGGGCGGGGTTTCAGCATGGCAGCCATCACACTATATAAAGGGCAGCACATGGCTCAGAGGCTCATTGTGAGCCCGGGAAGGGAAGGGGAAAGAGAAAGGGATGAGAGGTTGTGAAGGGAGGTTGGAAGAAGAGTGGTTGAAAGAGTAGGGCAAACGGAGAAGAGCTGGGAGCAGGACTGTTGCCTGCTTGCCTTGCAGCCACTTGTGTGTTGTTGCTGCTGCGGGGAAGAAGAGCAGGGCAGCAGAGAACCAGTGCAGGGAGAAGGGCTGCTGTCTGCCTGGCTGGTTGCCTTGCAGCTGCTTGTGTGTTTTTGCTGTTGGGATTTGGGACAGGAGGGCGATGCATGGTGTGAGGGTGCAATTTGTTTCCTCAGTTTGCCTTGCCATTTTCACATATTGCACAATCGCGTCCGCCATTAACAAAGCAATTCGGACATTTCAGAAAGTTCCGAAACTCTTTCGGAAAAATTCAGAATTCAATTCCAAATCGAACCACCAGCGCCTCCTGCATCCAAAATGAGTTTTGAACCATTTTTTTAATCAACCAAGCTGTTGCGACCCAGATCAGGAAACAAGACCATAAGATAACAATCCACCACACTTGACTGTGGGAAAAAAAATCCCTTTTTATTGATGAAAAATGGTTACAAAATAGAGGAAAATGCAAAGTCAAAAAGCCACATGAAACTTCAGCAGTCAGAAATATCTATGAACAAGATCAAAATTCCAAAAGCTACACTGCAAAAACCTGGAACCTGTTAGCATTTCACTAACTGTACTTGGAGCACTAGAAGCCTCTTGGGATGTAGGCCACGGGAAATGGGAAATTTACCAAGGTAATGCCTCAGTCTAAACGATGCCTGATCTAACGAGACAGTCCAGGGAGAGGCACTTAAAACTGAAGAAACTGTTTCGTGACACGCCTCCAGGCTTTGAAGCCTGCGCCTCCTTTTCCCTTAATCTGCTTGACCTTCGCAGACTCTGCGATTCACTCTTGTTTTTCCAAATCTGTCCTTTTCTATCCTCATTAAGGAAGCCAGGTGTTAGCTCCTCTGGAGAGCTATCACCGCTTGGTTCTGAAACATTCTCATCAGGATGTGTAGTTTCACTTTCCAAGCCACTGACCTCAGAATCAACATTTTCAATACCATCAGGGAAAAATACATGTTCAGTAGCCTGTTCAGTAGCATCAGGAAATACAATCAGAGAATCAGGTTCAGGTTCACACGCAGGCTGAACCCCAACACAAGCCTACCCCCTACCATAGAGTTTGGGAAAGGGACTTTTCAAAAACTACACCAGCTTCACCTAGCAGTATGACCACTAGCCGGAGGTCTGTGAGATGCAATTTAAAAAGTAACTTTGCCAAGATCTGCCTTTGTATGGCACCTAATGATAATGATTCCAAGAGGAAAGCTTATGGAGACTCTCCCTGTATGGAGACGCCTGGCTCGAGAGCAGTATGTGTGATCTTTTGAGTCCTCGTGGACAACAAGTTAAACATGAGCCAACAATGTGATGTGGCAGCAAAAAAAGCCAATGGGATTTTGGCCTGCATCAATAGGAGCGTAGTGTCTAGATCTCAGCCTCACGTCGATACCGGGCAAGATTCTGGAAAAGATTGTTAAGGAAGTGGTCTGCAAACACTTAGAAACAAATGCAGTCATCGCTAATAGTCAACATGGATTTATCAAAAACAAGTCATGCCAGACTAATCTGATCTCTTTCTTCGATAGAGCTACAAGCTGGGTAGATGCGGGGAATGCCGTGGATGTAGCGTACCTGGATTTCAGTAAGGCCTTAGACAAGGTCCCCCATGACCTTCTGGCAAGGAAACTTGTCCAATGTGGGCTAGGCAAAACTACGGTGAGGTGGATCTGTAATTGGTTAAGTGGACGAACACAGAGAGTGCTCACTAATGCTTCCTCTTCATCTTGGAAAGAAGTGACAAGTGGAGTGCCGCAGGGTTCCGTCCTGGGCCCGGTCCTGTTCAACATCTTTATTAATGACTTAGATGAAGGGCTAGAAGGCATGATCATCAAGTTTGCAGACGACACCAAATTGGGAGGGATAGCCAATAGTCCAGAGGACAGGAGCAGAATTCAAAACGATCTTGACAGATTAGAGAGATGGGCCAAAACTAACAAAATGAAGTTCAACAGCGACAAATGCAAGATACTCCACTTTGGCAGAAAAAACGAAATGCAAAGATACAGAATGGGTGACGCCTGGCTCGAGAGCAGTACGTGTGAAAAAGATCTTGGAGTCCTCGTGGACAACAAGTTAAACATGAGCCAACAATGTGACGTGGCGGCAAAAAAAGCCAATGGGATTTTGGCCTGCATCAATAGGAGCATAGTGTCTAGATCTAAGGAAGTAATGCTACCCCTCTATTCTGCTTTGGTTAGACCACACCTGGAATATTGTGTCCAATTCTGGGCACCACAATTCAAGAGAGATATTGACAAGCTGGAATGTGTCCAGAGGAGGGCGACTAAAATGATCAAGGGTCTGGAGAACAAGCCCTATGAGGAGCGGCTTAGGGAACTGGGCATGTTTAGCCTGAAGAAGAGAAGGCTGAGAGGAGATATGATAGCCATGTATAAATATGTGAGAGGAAGCCACAGGGAGGAGGGAGCAAGCTTGTTTTCTGCTTCCTTGGAGACTAGGACGCGGAACAATGGCTTCAAACTACAAGAGAGGAGATTCCATCTGAACATGAGGAAGAACTTCCTGACTGTGAGAGCCGTTCAGCAGTGGAACTCTCTGCCCCGGAGTGTGGTGGAGGCTCCTTCTTTGGAAGCTTTTAAACAGAGGCTGGATGGCCATTTGTCAGGGGTGATTTGAATGCAATATTCCTGCTTCTTGGCAGGGGGTTGGACTGGATGGCCCATGAGGTCTCTTCCAACTCTTTGATTCTATGATTCTATGATTCTATGATCTAGGGAAGTAATGCTACCCCTCTATTCCGCTTTAGTTAGACCACACCTGGAATATTGTGATCACTTCTGGGCACCACAGTTGAAGAGAGATATTGACAAGCTGGAATGTGTCCAGAGGAGGGCGACTAAAATGATCAAGGGTCTGAAGAACAAGCCCTATGAGGAGTGGCTTAAGGAGCTGGGCATGTTTGGCCTGAAGAAGAGAAGGCTGAGAGGAGATATGATAGCCATGTATAAATATGTGAGAGGAAGTCACAGAGAGGAGGGAGCAAGCTTGTTTTCTGCTTCCCTGGAGACTAGGATACGGAACAATGGCTTCAAACTACAAGAGAGGAGATTCCATCTGAACATGAGGAAGAACTTCCTGACTGTGAGAGCCGTTCAGCAGTGGAACTCTCTGCCCCGGAGTGTGGTGGAGGCTCCTTCTTTGGAAACTTTTAAACAGAGGCTGGATGGCTATCTGTCAGGGGTGATTTGAATGCAATATTCCTGCTTCTTGGCAGGGGGTTGGACTGAATGGCCCATGAGGTCTCTTCCAGCTCTATGATTCTATGTATTTTAAAGGGTGCCCAGGACAGATTGTGTATGGGAAGGGAGGAAGTCTTCCAGAGGAAAGGCTGGCTGTGTCTGGAAGCTCCTTGTGTGTCCTGAATTTACCTTGTCCTTGTGACCCCATAGGCATCTCGTTTGATGTCAGCATCACGGCAGTGGGAGGGGAATGAGCTGATTAGAAGGTGATTACCCATTAGCTAATTATCAGCCTTCTGTTGGTGGTTTGAAGGTTAAGGTCTAATTGGGTTCAGCTTATCAAGGGTTGCATGTGGTGGCTGTGTACAGGCAGCCCTGTGCAGAAGGGAGAAATCATGAGAAGGAAGCTTTTGGATTCCCCAAAGACTCCATATTTTCCTGGAGGCCAGTTTTATGGCATCTCTGTGATGACTGAACTCTCAGAGCAAGTGAATCCCCGGCATCAAATCTTCCAGGGTGGAGAAGGCATGCTCCTAAGGTCAATCTGACCTGGGAAGAGCATTGTCAGTTTAGAACTATAACTTGCAAAAGCTTCTTTTTGGATTACAGTTCTCAGAATACATATTCTAAAGGGTAGAAATGGATTGCCTGGACTTTTACCAAACAGACCAAATCCCCAGATGAGCATCTATCTGTGGAACATAAAAAAGCAGAGTGTGAGGATGGGGAATGCCTGTGGGATTTAGGATTTCTTCTGGATATCTGGAGATATCTGCATCCAACCCCTGCCACCAATTTTAGCAGCTCATCCATTCTGAACCAGCAATTCTTCCTTCGATGAATTTATGTATTTATTTATGTACTAGCTGTCCCCAGCCACCCATTGCTGTGGCCCACATGGGGGTTCTGTGTGGGAGGTTTGGCCCAATTCTATCATTGGTGGGGTTCAGAATGCTCTTTGGTTGTAGGTAAATTATAAATCACAGAAACTACAACTCCCAAATGACAAAATCAATTTTTTGAGTGAAGGACATACATTGGTTTGTTAGGTGTCTTGTGTCCAAATTTGATGTCAATTCATCCAGTGGTTTTTGAGTTCTGTTAATCCCACAAATGAACATTACATTTTTATTTATATAGACTAGGGTCCCTTCTAGGCTGCCATATAATCCAGTTCAAGAAGAGTTGAGACATCACACTGGCATATGGAGTATTCGTTCCAAGTGTGGTCCAGGTCCATCATTGTTTGAATCCACAATGCTCTCTGGATGTAGGTGAACTACAACTCCAAAACCAAAGGACACTGCCCATCAAACCCTTCCAGTATTTCTGTTGGTCATGGGAGTTCTGTGTGCCAAGTTTGGTTCAATTCCATCGTTGGTGGAGTTCAGAATGCTCTTTGTAGGTAAATTATAAATCCCAAAAACTACAACTCCCAAATGACAAAATCATTTTTTTGAGTGAAGGACATACATTGGGTTGTTAGGTGTCTTGTGTCCAAATTTGGTGTCAATTCGTCCAGTGGTTTTTGAGTTCTGTTAATCCCACAAATGAACTTTACATTTATATTTATATAGATTTACCATATTTATATACTGCCTTTCTCAGCCCGAAGGCGACTCAAGGGGGTTTACAATCGGCACAATTCGATGCCCCCAACTATATAAGTTACCATTAAAAACAATTAACATATAATATAAAACCATATAAAACCAGTAAAAACATGTCCTCAGCATCTCATTACTAAAAACATTTTCCAATTGCATCGTCCAGTCATTCCGTGGGTCTAAATTTGCCAGTTATACTGCATTTGCAAAAGCTTGCTCGAAAAGCCAAGTTTTGACTTGTTTTCGAAATGTAAGGAGGGAGGGCGCCGATCTAATGTCCCTAGGAAGGGTGTTCCACAGCCAAGGGGCCACCGGGGAGAAGGCTCTGTCTCTCGTCCCCATCAAACACATCTGCAAAGATGCCGGGAGCGAGAGCAGGGCCTCCCCAGAAGATCTTAGAGTCCTAGAACAGCGTTTCTCAACCTGGGGGTCGGGACCCCTGGGGGGGTCGCCAGGGGGGGTCACCAAAGACCATCAGAAAACACAGATAAGATGAATCCTCCTTGTTTGCCCATCTCCCAAAAATTGGAACAGTATTCTGGCCTGTTTTTTCTGTACAGCAAGCAAAAAACACTAATACACTACAGGTGGCTGAAGCGAGTGAAAAAGTCATAAAATATGGCAACAAGAATGATTGACAACTGGAGGGAAGGATACTAGAGACAAAGTTGAAGTACTTTGGCCACATCATGAAAAGAAAGCAGAGCCTAGAGAAGACAATGATGCTGGGGAAAGTGGAAGGCAAAAGGAAGAGGGGCCGGCCAAGGGCAAGATGGATGGATGGCATCCTTGAAGTGACTGGACTGACCTTGAAGGAGCTGGGGGTGGTGACGGCCGACAGGGAGCTCTGGCATGGGCTGGTCCGTGAGGTCACGAAGAGTCGGAGACGACTGAACGAATGGACAACAAAGGCTAATTCTCTGAGTTTTGTAACAAAACGGGGCTAAAATGTCCTGCCTCTTTTGATGTGGGTTAGAGCAAAAGATTGTACTCGGCTTTGAAATGAAAAGTAAGAGCGGTGTAACGTTTGTTTTTTTTTTATGAGCGAAACCACAGCCCAGGTCCACTTTCAAATTGTTTTGCATTGGGGCCTGGAAAAGAGCATGCCAATGAAATACAGAATCAGCATCAAAAAAATGCAGGTTATGTTTCTGGATTAAATGATGCAGCCAGTTTTATGTTGCTTGTGCCATTTTTAAATCTTAATTGGAATTGTATGATTGTGTGTTGTTAGCAGAAAATAAGATCTAGTGAAATAATAGCTTTCTTTAAGGTCAAAGTGACTAAAGCTGAGTGAAAGCTATTCCACCCTCCAGCAGTCATAGAACCCTTCTATACCATAGATCAGGGGTCCTCAAAATTTTTAAGCAGAGGGCCAGGTCACAGTCCCTCAAACTGTTGGAGGGCCGGATTATAATTTGAAAAAAACATGAATGAATTCCTATGCACACTGCACATATCTTATTTGTAGTGCAAAAAACACACTTAAAAACAATACAATAATTAAAATGAACAATTTTAATGAATATAAAATTATTAAATCTCTTTTCCTGCCCGCCAACATTCTGTTTTCCATTCTTGAGTTCGGAGTAGAGCAACTGCTTTGGGAGACGGTGGTCAGGCATTCAGACAACGTGGCCGTCCCAGCGGAGCTGATGGCGGAGGACTATCGCTTCAATGCTGGTGGTCTTTGCTTCTTCCAGCACGCTGACGTTTGTCCACTTGTCTTCCCAGGAGATTTGCAGGATTTTCCGGAGGCAACACTAATAGAATTGTTGCAGGAGTTGCACGTGATGTCTATAGACAGTCCACGTTTCGCAGGCATATAGCAGGGTTGGGAGGACAATAGCTTTATAAACAAGCACCTTGGTATCCCTACGGATGTCCCAGTCCTCAAATACTCTCTTCTTCATTTGGAAAAATGTATGTATGTACGAGGGGTATTTTTTAAGTAAGGTCCGTTGGAACATAAGTACACAACGAAAGTTTATTTCAAAAAAGTAAGTTTATATTCAGAAAGTACATACTTCATTCTATTTTTCGACATAGTTGCCAAGTTTGTTCAAACACTTATCATACCTCTGAACCAATTTTAAAATACCCTCTTCATAAATCCTCGCTTCAACTGATGCCACCAAATCGTCTGTAATCAAAGAAGGGTGACCGGAGCGGTCCTCATCATGGACGTTGTCACGGCCATCTTTGAATTGTCATACCCACTTCCGCACTTTGCTTTCACTCATAACAGTATCACCGTGCACTTCACAAATCTGTCGATGAATTTCTGCAGCAGGCAGGTTCCTTGCTGACAAAAACCGTATCACTGAGCGAACCTCACATGCGGAGGGTGAGTTGATAGTCTTAAACATTTTTAAAGCACAGAGCAGAACCGTACAGGTTAGCTACAAAGCGGAAACTGAGCACAGTTGTTCCCGAGGCATGCCGATACACGACGCACGCGCTCGTTGTGGTATGCACGCAAACTACTAGTGTCTACAACAAAACGGACCTTACTTAAAAATGTGTGTGTGTGTGGAGTTATGTATATATATATGGAATGCCCAGGGTGGAAGAAAGAACTCTTGTCTAGTTGAGGCAAGTGTGAACATTGCAATTGGCCACCTTGATTAGCATTGAATGGCCTTGCTGCTTCAAAGCCTGGCTGCTTCCTGCCTGGAGTTTGTATGTGGGAAAGAGCAAATGACAAGAGGGGGTGACTGGGCAGATTTTCCTATATCACCTGGGAGTTTCTGGGAGCTGTGATCCAAAAAGTAACTTGACCAACTTCTGCTTTAAACTCACTGTAGGCCCTGCTCTATCATTTGGAGTTCCGTTGTGACAGGGACCTGATCCTGAGCGTGTGCGTGAGCAATATCTGTTCAACTCCTCACCCGAAACTCCCTAAGCAAGAAGGATTATGGCAGCAGGGCAAAAGGTGGCAGCTCCAGCGTTGTTGGCTGAAGGACCGCATTGTATAAGTGGGCTTTCAAAGTTCGGTAACATCACACAATTGGCTCTTTCATGGCAGCTGGAGATGCTTATTAAAAAATCCAATCCTTCTTCTCCTTCTTGCTTCGCTGCAGCCCCCCCGCAACACACACACACACACACACACACACTGTAGGAAGGGGTTGGGGTGTGGCCAGCTATAGTTGGCCTCTGCCAAGCTGAAATGGGATTTTTCTCTTGTGCTTTTACTCTGGCAGCCCTGAAGCTAGGCATTTTCTTCTTGCTGCAACCACTCCGATGAACAACTCAAAACCACGTCCTTTCTTTCACCATGTCCCCCGCACCGGATGTTTGTGGCATTCCTCACGGAGTATAAGGCCTCCTCTTGTTATGTGTATGGAAACTTTGTGAAATCAAGAGGGTGAAATGCCTGCCCACCCTTCACAGCAAGTCTGTATATATTACCAAGTTACTATAGGTTCTGTAGTTGAATTTGTATGTAAGCTGGAACAGATACATTTAAGTGTATCTCCAGCCCTATCTATCTATCTATCTATCTATCTATCTATCTATCTATCTATCTATCTATCTATCTACCTATCTATGGAGCTGCAAACATGTGGTTTGTTGTGGAAACAAGGATTGATGATAAAGCTTCAGTGGAGACCCCCTTTCCCCATGATAATTCTTTCAGGAGTGAATTTCCCTTCCTAGGAGTAGATTTTTCTCACTTCATATTGCCTCAGCCCTATTTTTAACTACAAGTCATTTGTAAGACGAATGTTTGTAACTCGTGGACTGCCTGTATTAAAAGTTGTAGAGAGAGTCCTTAAGAAATGGCAATGCCTTCACCGGAGGCAGACCCTTAGGATCACTTACAGAGCTTGGGAAAGTTATAGTAACAGTGATTATAGTAACAGCCTTCGACAAGGTCCCCCATGACCTTCTGGCAAACAAACTAGTCCAATGTGGGCTAGGCAAAACTACGGTGAGGTGGATCAGTAATTGGTTAAATGGACGAACCCAGAGGGTGATTCTCCCCAATGCTTCCTCTTCATCCTGGAAAGAAGTGACGAGCAGAGGGCCACAAGCAGGGTCCCGTCCTGGGCCCGGTCCTGTTCAGGATCTTTATTAATGACTTAGATGAAGGGTTAGAAGGCAGGATCATCAAGTTTGCAGATGACACCAAATTGGGAGGGATAGCCAATACTCCAGAGGACAGGAGCAGAATTCAAAACAATCTCGACAGATTAGAGAGATGATTGGCCAAAACTGAAACAAAATGAAGTTCAACAGGAACAAACACAAGGTATTCCAGAAAAAAATGAAATGCAAAGATACAGAATGGAGGACGCCTGGCGTCCTCATGGACAACAAGTTAAACATGAGCCAACAATATGATGTGGGGGGGAAAAAAAAAGCCAATGGGATTTCGGCCTGCATCAATAGGAGCATAGTGTCTAGATCTAGGGAAGTCATGCTGACCCTCTATTCTGCCTTGGTTAGACCACACCTGGAATATTGTGTCCAATTCTGGGCACCACAATTGAAGAGAGATATTGACAAGCTGGAATGTGTCCAGAGGAGGGCGACTAAAATGATCAAGGGTCTGGAGAACAAGCCCTATGAGGAGCGGCTTAAGGAGCTGGGCATGTTTAGCCTGAAGAAGAGAAGGCTGAGAGGAGATATGATAGCCAAGTATAAATATGTGAGAGGAAGCCACACGGAGGAGGGAGCAAGCTTGTTTTCTGCTTCCTTGGAGACTAGGACGCGGAACAATGGCTTCAAAATACAAGAAAGGAGATTCCATCTGAACATGAGGAAGAACTTCCTGACTCTGAGAGCAGTTCAGCAGTGGAACTCTTTGCTCGGAGTCTGGTGGAGGCTCCTTCTTTGGAAGCTTTTAAACAGGCTGGATGGCCATCTGTCAGGGCTTTTTTTTTATCGTGTCAGGAGTGACTTGAGAAACTGCAAGGCGTCCCCTAGGCAACGTTCTTGCAGACGGCCAATTTTCTCACACCAGAAACGATTTGCAGTATCTGTCAGGGGTGATTTGAATGCAATATTCCTGCTTCTTAGCAGGGGGTTGGACTGGATGGCCCTTGAGGTCTCTTCCAACTCTTTGATTCTATGATTCTATGGTCAGGCTGTCTGGCGCACTATGGAAGTTGCTGCCTTTTAAACTCTTCTAAGGTTTGGTTTCCCTTAACTTTTTTTTCTTGACATGCTTCAGCCTCATACTTCAGGTGGGCCGCCAGAATCGCCATGCATCATGGTAAATCCGGCAGTGCCCAGCGGGCGGGACCCGTTGCCCCATGTCCTGCCTCAGCAAGCTTTCTCCTTACCTCATCCCATGTGGGGAAGCATCCACCACCCAGCTTCCTCCCATTGCCTCCAATTGAACACGGGAAATGTCCTGTGTTGCTGCAGCCGCAGCACTAGTTCCTATAGTTTTATGTCAGAGCCCCGCCAGAAGTCGTTCTATGTCATTGATGTCAAACACAAATTTGGGAGGCCTTGCCTAGTCAGACCCAAAAGGGGGATCCGGGACACCTGGCGGGACAGAAAACACCAAAATATTTTTCTCCTTAAATTTCCCAAATTAAGTCTCACAAGGTTGAAGGAAAGCCACTGAGATGTTTATTTCATTCCAGCTGGTACCGATGACGACCGCAATAATCTGCTTAGGAGCCGACATAACCCAGTGGGCAGAAAAATACAATATTTATAGAGCTGTCATATTCAAACTTCCTGTGCCCGCCTCCTGGGCCGGCTTTTTGCTGATTGGTTGAAGCATCAGTTGGCCAGGTGGAGTGGTCAGGGGACACTGTTTTGTCCAATCAGAGCACTAGCCCCACTTCAGCTGCTCGGCCAATGAGTTGGAAGGAGGCGGGCCATGCTGGAAACTATGAAGGAAATAAGTAATGATAGGATTAAGATGACCGGTGTTTGCCAAATGACCAGGTGAGAGCTTTAGGCTCTCAAGCCCAGTCTGAGTTATTATTATGTTATTATTATGTCCCTTGAATTAATATTTTTGTCTGGCCCTGAGAGGCCAGGTCCTTTTGTCTTACTATCCTTTTGTCTTACAATGGAGTTCATTGATGAAGCAGAGATTGGTTTCGGAGATCAGGATGTGGCACAGCAGGGAGGGGATGACAAATCCCTGGTTCCTCGTAGATGGGGAAATGTCCTTTGTGTTCGGTGATCCAGTATGTCCATAGACTCCATTATTCCGAACAGTCTTCGAAGGCAACCCCACGTAGAGCGCATTGCAGTAGTCTATATGGGATGTAACCACAGTGTGGACTACCGTGGCCAAGTCAGAATTCCCAAGGTACAGGCAGAGGCGGCCCTAGGTAATTTTCAACGGTAAGCAAACAGTATTTTGGTGCCCCCCCCCCCCAACCAATCACTGATATATATTTTCTGTTTGTCGTGGGAGTTCTGTGTGCCATACTTGGTTCAGTTCCATCATTGGTGGAGTTCAGAATGCTCTTTGATTGTAGGTGAACTATACATCCCACTAATAGTTCACCTTGCCACATTTGCTCCCTTGCCTAGCCCGCTTTGGGTCCAGAGGCGTGCCTGAAGACCCCGGCGTGCGCACCAAAAGTCACCTCTTCTCCTGACTTTCTCCTCAGCCATTGGGACCGAGAGAGAGAGAGAGAGAGAGAGAGAGGTGGAGATGCCCACCTTTCATGAAGGTAGGCGCAAAAACAAAGGAGGGAGCGGAGGTGGGAGAACCTCCAGCCGGAGGGGCTCTTTCTCTCTCTCTCTCTCTCTCTTGGTCCCAATGGCTGAGGAGAATGTCAGGAGAAGAGATTACTTTTGGTGCGCACGCTAGGGTCTTCAGACACGCCTCCGGACCCGAAGCGGGCCAGGCACGGCGGCTCTGCCCCTTGGCCCACCCACGGATTGGGGAGAGGAGAGGAGGTGGATGGAGCGCTGGGGGATCGGGAAGGGATCGAATATGGAGACCGATTGAGCACCAGCTCTGTTCGCGCACCCGGTGGCCGGGTGGAGCAGGAACGAGAGGGGCTAGGTGAGGCTCAAGGGCCTGGTCCCTTTGGGAAGAGGATCGCCCAGCAGCGAGGCAAGAAAGTCGAGGCTCCCCCCGGACTGCTAGGGCTGTTGTGAGCTGAGGGGGTGCTCCTCAAGTGGCAGTCGAGGGCATTTACAGAGGCGCCTCTGCGCCCCTGGCAAAAAAAGTGTTCTGCGACCGCTTACTTCGCATAATGGACGAGCCGCCCCTGGGTACAGGTGCAGCTGGCGCACAAGCTTAAACTGTGCAAATGCTCCCCTGGTCACCGCTGAAACCTGGGGTTCCAGGCTCAGCGATGAGTCCAGGATCACATGCAGGCTGCGAACCTGTGTCTTCAGGGGGAGTGTAACCCCGTCCAACACAGGCTGTAACCTATGCCCTATTCAGCCTTACGACTGACCAGGAGTACCTCTGTCTTGCCTGGATTCAATGCTAAGTGATAGGCTCTGAGGAAACACACCACCCTTCCCCTGAACTGGAAGTCATGGAGGCTGAGTGTGCAATAGGGTGGGTGTGGGAGAAGGGTCCCCTTGCTATGATCTGAGCAGAAGAAGTAGATCCAGAAAGGCAGACTTCCAGGGGAACCCCACCCAGCTGCTTCATTTCCAGGTCTAGCAAACAGGACCTAATTGGATCCATGTGTGAGTGGCAGTCGAAGGAAGCCTTCTTAAAGGAGACTCACTTGGAGAGGAATTTGGAAGAGAAGAACTCGGTAGACTAGGGTGACTGTTAACGGATAGATGGTGTTGAAATCTCTAGTGTGTTAGAGCCTTTGCTTTTATTGTGATTTGCCTTCTAGTTACCCAGGGCGGCGTTCAGATGCAGTACAGTGGAAAATGCAAGATTAAACTGAAAAAGAAGCATATCATAAGAGCAGCTGATGTGCCTCATGATAACTGAGCTGTTTCTATAAACAGGATTTTTGAAGAACTAAAAACAAAGCGACTATTTGATTCTTTAAAACATATGTAATTGAAAACAGGAGAGTCAGAGTGGGGTAGAATTTTAGACTACAACGTTGGAGACCAGGATTTGAATCCCTTCTTAGCTATAGAAACCAACTGGGCAAGTCACTTTCTCTCTCGGAGAAGAACAAAGGCAAACTCACTCTGAACAAATCTTGCCAAGAAACCCATGTGATACATTTGTGTTTTTTGTTGTTTAATTGTTCAGTCGCTTCCGACTCTTCGTGACCTCATGGATCAGAGCTCCCTGTCAGCCATCACCACCCCCAGCTCCTTTAGAGTCAAGCCAGTCACTTCAAGGATACCATCCATCCATCTTGCCCTTGGTTGGCCCCTCTTCCTTTTTCCTTTCATTTTCCCCAGCATCATTGTCTTCTCTAAACTTTCCTTTCTTGTCATGATGTGGCCAAAGTACTTCATCTTTGCCTCTACTATCCTTCCTTCCAACGAGCAGTCGGGCTTTATTTCCTGAAGTATGGACTGGTTGGATCTTCTCGCTGTCCAAGGCACTCTCAGAATTTTCCTCCAACACCACAATTCAAAAGCATCTATCTTCCTTCACTCAGTCTTCCTTATGGTCCAGCTCTCAGATTCGTAGGTTACTACAGGGAATACCACTGCTTTAATGTCGCACACTGGGCTTGAAATGAAGTGCCTTTAAAACAGGACGTGCAGGTTGAGCCCAGCGGGAAGCCAGGGGCCCCGAAGAGAAGCTCTTAGGGATTTTCCATCACAAACAGTCTTTAGAGGGCTGGTGAAATATAACAAAGTCTTTTATTGAGGAACCAGGAACCCCTGGTGGCGCAGTGGGTTAAACCCCTGTGCCAGCAGGACTGAAGACCGACAGGTCACAGGTTCGAATCCCGGGAGAGGCGGATGAGCTCCCTCTATCAGTTCCAGCTCCTCATACGGGGACATGAGAGAAGCCTCCCACAAGGATGATAAAAACATCAAATCATCCGGGCGTCCCCTGGGCAACGTCCTTGCAGACAGCCAATTCTCTCACACCAGAAGCGACTTGCAGTTTCTCAAGTCGCTCCTGACACGACAAAAATAATAATAATAATAAAAAAAAAAATTGAGGAACAATCAGAAACTTCTCTTGTCTTCAAATGCTTCCAGGCTTTTGTGCAACTGGTGGCTACTGTTACTTTACTTTAAAGGAAAATCCCTTTCTAACTTCTCCCAGGCTGACTGTGAACCTAGACCTAACTGATGTGGGCTCCACTACCGGGTTGAATTGCATCTCAAAGCACCGAGTGGACCTACCAGCAAGGCCTGTAGTCTCTTCAGCTGGAGTTCTTTGATCTTTAGGGTTGTTTCCCTGGAAATCTTTGGAGACTCTTAAGTTCTCTCCTGGAAGGTCTTGGAGATCCTTTGATGCTCTTAAGACTGTTTCCCCCCGGAAAGTCTTAAGGGTTGAAGCTTTTGTACAGGGGAAGCTTGCACACGACCTGTACATTAGCTTTCCATGCTGAGACTGACCAGAATGGTTCCTAAACCTTTCAGAGCCCGAACAGGGGACGGAACCAAAGGTTAATGATGATGGACAGGTGGCCTGCCCTATAACTGCAAGCTTTAACAGGAAGCCACCCTTCTGCAGAATCCCAAGCCTTGGACTGTAAGCAAACATTTAATACAAAGCAAATAAAATTGGAGCTCCTGGTACAGCCGTACCAGAACAATGTGGCCAAAGTACTTCATCTTTGCCTCTACTATCCTTCCCTGCAATGAGAATTCGGACTTGAGTTCCTGAAGTATGGACTGGTTGGACCTTCTCGCAGTCCAAGGCACTCTCAGAACTTTTCTCCAACACTACAGTTCAAAAGCATCTATCTTCCTTCACTCAGTCTTCATTATGGTCCAGCTCTCACATCCATAGGTTACTACAGGTATTACCACTGCTTTAACTATGTGGATCTTGTCTTAAGTTGGAAATGTCTTGAACGCAGAGAATATACTGGAGGCAGGGCAAGAGTGGTAGGCAAGGCATTCCTAGTAAGAACCCCAAAGTATTAGTCCAGAGTGAAAGGGAAGAATAATGCAAGAGGCTTTCTGAATCATTTGAATACCTCTGAAGTGGCCAGGAGTTATGAGGAAATACTAACTAGGGGGCACAGGAGATAACAACATTTTAGGACAGTGGTTCTCAACCTGTGGGTCCCCAGATGTTTTGGCCTTCAGCTCCCAGAAATCTTAACAGCTGGTAAACTGGCTGGGATTTCTGGGAGTTGTAGTCCAAAACACCTGGGGATCCACAGGTTGAGAACCACTGCCTTAGGACTTCATCAAACAGGTTTGCACGTGCTATGGAAACAGAGCCCCACGGGAGTCCCACAGAAGCCAACACATAACATAAAAGTACTTCTGGTGGGATTCTATGGGTCTCTATTTCCTCAGCTTATGGAAATGGACAACCACACCTATCTTCAGGAGTTGGGTGTTATCTGACTCCAAACAGCCTTAAGATTAGAGAAAGCTGTGCAAAGATGTCCATTGACATGGTAAGGATGTAGGATGACTGGCATAAGATGGAGAAAAATGGGAGGGAACGAGGTAAGACGGTTCCCTCTGCTTTCCTCCTCCTTCCATCTGATGGAGATCTTAGTCAAACTATGGATCTTCTGCCATAGGAAATAGATGTATGTGTATCCCACCACACCATCAGATGTTCACTTCATATCCCCTAGCAAATTGGCTATTTTTTTCATCCTTGAAGATTAGGAATGGAATAAAGGTGAAGTGCCAGAGTTTTTCCAATGGGCAAAGTATAGGGATTCTCAAGAGGCATTCTTAGAATTGCTCTCCTTACAGCTCCGATTTTACAAAAAGCCACAGAAAAGGGAAGTGGTGAGTATTCATGCTTGCGTCTATAATTGAAACAATTGGCAATGTACCTTTCTTCCCTAAATGCTCATGAAAGTTGCTGTACAGAGAAGAGAAATGAATGCATACATAATATACCGAGAACATTATCAGTTGTATGGAAGTGATGGTAATATGCTATAATGAACAGAGCATTTTTTAAAAAATGTAAAACTAGACAAAACCACAGACATGTAGAGTAGAAACACTTATTTATTTAGTGTATTTATACCCCGCCTTTCTCAACCCTGTAGTGGACTCAAGGTGGGCAACAATTTGATGCCAAATCACACATAATAAAACATATACAATATAAAAGTCAATTAAAAACATATAAAATGTTAAAACCACGCAATCCAATATCATAGTCCGTGGCCTTTCCAATTTGACAATCAGAGGCAAGCAGGCAGGAGGGCAGGCAGGCTTGTAGCCAGCAAACTTCTCTGTTGAATCCGATGGTACTTTTGTAGAAAAAGCAGCTCTTCTTGCAGGGGGTAACATATATCTACCATCTGTCTTAATGGTGTCCATATTTACTTAGATGCATTGTTCTTAACTCTTGCTTATGAGGACTACCACTCCTCTTGGTGTCCCCCTAGCAACAGCAAGGGTATCCCTCTGGGCAGCTAAACCAGGAAATCCCAACTGGATCCCCCCCCCCCCCACGAGGGTCTTCCTCCAGGGGCAAACCAAGAATGGGCAACTTGGAAGTCCCTGAACAGACTCAGAAGTGGAGTGGGCAGATCGAAAGACAACCTGGCAAAATGGCAACCTACCTAAAAGAATCCCACACCTTGTGTGACTGTGGAGCAGAACAGATAACTCTGAATCTGTATGCTTGTCCACTATGCTCTGCCTCATGTACAGAGGAAGAATAGTTCGAAGCTACAGACAATGCCATTGCTGTTGCCCGTGTTTGGTCAAAGGATATTTAATCACCTGTGCGCCTTCTATTTTTTATCAGTTTATACTGATTTATGCAGTGCTTTTGATATGAAATAAATAAACAGCTCTTGCTTGAGCACACTGTAGATGGCTTTTCTGGAACAAGTTGCTTGGTAAACAGTACAGTACAGTAGAGGGAGACAATGTGACTTAGTTTTTGTTTGCACACTATTCATTTATCCACTCTTTAATTTACCTCAATGATGTCGAGCAAGAATTTAGAGAGTCTTGCCTAGAGGGCAGAGACCCGGCGAATCCACCAAAGAGAGTTTGTAATAACCCTAGCGAGAAGGAAGCCTGAAAGAGATTTTCCCTGATTTTTCCCAAATAAATCTCACCAAAATTGAAGAAAATGCCACTGAGTTGTTTTATTTCGTTCGATGAGTTTTATTTTATTGTTCTGTATTACTGTTGTTGTTGTTTTTGCTGTTGTATTGTGAGCTCGGCCTCGTGTAAGCCGCACCGAGTCCCTTGGGGAGATGGTAGCAGGGTACAAATAAAGTTTTATTATTATGTCGTTCCAGCTGGAGCGGATGTCAAACTGCAATAATTTGCCAAAGCCGACATGAAGCACAAGGCAAAACAGTACATTTTAATAGAAAAACAGAGCAGTCAAATTCAAACTTACTGCCCCCGCCCCCCTCTCTGGCTTCGCACTGATTGGTTGGAGTCATCACCTGGAGAGGAGGCGCGGCCGACTTAGCCGCGCCTCAGCCAATCATAGAGCCAGTGCCGCTTCGGCCTCTCAGCCAAAGGGAAGAGAGGAGGCAGTCTGAGCGGGAAACAATGATCCGGGAGAAAAAGATGAATGGATTAAGTGACTTAATGTTTGTACAATAGCCAGCGATAACTTTTTAAGTCCTCAAGCTGACTTCTTTTATTGTCCTGAGTGTTTGAAATATACATCTTCGTCTGACTTGAAAGCCAGCCCTTTGTAATCCTTACGTCTGTTATATGGTTTTAGTGATTATATCTGACTGTAGTATCGGCTGGTGGAATGGAGACAAAGAAAGAAGCTATAGTAAAACTTTATACTCCCACCTCTCGAATGAGACCACTAGCGCTGTGCTACGTCTTCAACCGACTGAATGGAAGTTATGCTGCCTCACCCTGTATTTATTTTGTTTTTAGAATACAAGTTAGTCTTATTTTATTTTCATTTTGCAAGTGGAGAACCGAAGATACAAAGTTTGGCCTTTTGCATTGGTTTCTTTTGCTATGTCCTAAGACATCCTGTAGCACATCTAACTGGGGAGTGATGCTCCTGAGAGATCAAATGTTCTGGTCTAGTTTACATCCTCCCGCTCTGATCCCTCCATAAAGTGATTCTATTAATGTTCAAAGGCATGTTCAAGAGAGCGTGGAAAATACCCAATTAAAAAGGAAGATTCGGAACAGCATCTGTTTTTTGCATAGTAGAGATTCTTTGATATTTTGCATAAAGGGTTTTCTTCTCTGACATCTTGTTATGCAAATAGGATGGCAGCACAAATGTAGCTAGATGGATGCTTTTTTTTGTGAACTAAAGTGTAGCATATAGTCATAAATTGACCAGCGGAGACCTTCTTTGACAAGGAAATTGTTTCATTCATGTGCATGAGAAGCAGATTAGTGAAGTGATCAAGCAAGTTGCATGGGGTTAATTAATTACAGCAATGCAGTTCACCCTAACTTGAAACAAAGAGTTGTTGTGATTTATTTAGCTGTGCATGCATTGTGAAAAAAATATTTATTTATTTATTTCGAGCTTTTATAACCCGGTCTTCTCGACCTCCAAAGAGGGATTCAGCCTGGCTAACAGCAGACAATAAGATAAACCACAGTAAAAATCATAATACCATAGTACAAAAATACATTAAAATACAATTATACAACTTACAAAATGTCAGTTTGTCAGAATAAATCATAAATTCAGAAACTGGGGGATATCTAATGAAATCCACAGAAGAAACAGGAAACACACACCAACATTTTCAGAATTCTGTTATTTTACTACAAGGGGATCGTCCCTTATCTGAAATGTTTGGGACCGGAAGTTTTTTGGATTTTGGATTTATTTTTTAGGTTTTGGAATACTCGCTTGGACATAATCAGATATTTTGGAGCTGCAACCCAAGTCTAGATATTACATTCATTTATGACACATCACATCACTTGAAAGCAATACTGGTATTAGGCACATTATGTTTAATATTTTTGTATATGAAACAAAGTTTCATATACAATGAAACAAAGTTTCATATACAATGAGCTATCGGAAAACAAAAGTGTCTTTCAGACCTCACCTCTGAGGATGCTTGCCATAGATGCAGGCGAAACGTCAGGAGAGAATGCCTCTAGAACATGGCCATATAGCCCGAAAAAACCCACAAGAACCTAGTGATTCCAGCCATGAAAGCCTTCGACAATACAATTTATGAGCATTTTGGATTTCAGATTTCTGGATAAGTGATACTCAATAATAATAATAATCATCATCATCTTTATTTATACCCTGCCACCATCTCTCCAATGAGGACTCAGGGCAGCTTACATGAGGCCAAGCCCAAACAACAAATTACAGCAAAATAAAACCGAAAACGCAAACAATAAACAAAAGCAGCATGATTATATAAAACATATGACTGCATAACGATATAAAATTACAATAAACACAATCACATTGACAATGGGCGGGCTACACGTAATGATTAAAAGAAAAACTAATTAAAAATTGATTAAAGGAGAAGCAGGTTATTTGTGGAGGGGTGGCTCATTAAAACGGGGGTTGTGGAATCAAACTTTCCCACAAGGGGAGGGGGGAACGTATACTCTAATGACAAAACATTGAGACTAAGGTTGTATACCTACTCACCAAAGACGCAGTGGAAGAGCCAGGTTTTAAGGTTCTTTTTAAAGGTTTCTAAGGTAAGGGCTTTCCTAATCTCCCCAGGTAATGAGTTCCAGAGTCTGTGTCCAAGGTGGAGATGGAATAGCGGGGGAAAACTAAAATAATATATTGGGCAACTTTAGACATACCTCCTTTTTTTTCAATGTGTAGGCATTAAAGACCACCCTTTTGCCAAGAAAATCCTGTAACCTTAGGGTCATATGTTGGAAACAACCTGAAAGCACCAACACCAATTCCATGAAAATGTGTTCACTATAATGATGATGATGATGATGATGATAAACTTTATTTGTATTCCACCCTATCTCCCCGAGGGGACTCACAGTCACTCCTACTCAAAGTCCTAACTACTTCTACCTCATTGATTACTGTGAGAATCAGGTCTAAGATAGTTGACCTTCTTATTATTGCTTCCACTTTATGGCAAATGGATGTCAGTAAGGCAAATGTGCCGTTTTTAAACCTTATATTATTGACAGAGTTTCATTTCCAAAAGATGCCAGGATAGCTGAAGCTACCCGTTCTTGCCATATCTCTCTTTTCCAAATGTTAAGTGATCTGAACTAGGAAGGCATCATCCAAGTGTTCAGTCTGGCTTGTAGGTCTCTTCTAGAACCTTACATCGATGTTGTTGTTTCCTTCTCCAGTAAATTTTAATCTTGCTTCCATGTTCCGGTTTATGAATATTCTTTGTGTATAATGTTCTCTCATATCGCTTCTTGTTTGCTTTATTCCTTTTGACTATAATCCTCAGTTACTATATTATTCCCAAATAGTGATTGGCTAGAATTGATGGCATAATGAATGGAGCCATATGTCCCCAAGGAGGGCTTGCCAGTATCTATAAAACTAATATTTCTCTGATGAATGTACATCTGGCTTAGTACATACAGATGTGTTTGTTTCCTCGCCCACTGTCTTTCAGGGTACGGAATGAATCCTGGGTTGTTGTAGATTTTTTCGGGCTATATGGCCATGTTCTAGAGGCATTCCTTCCTGACGTTTCGCCTGCATCTATGGCAAGCACGCTCAGAGGTAGTGAGGATGCTTGCCATAGATACAGGCGAAACGTCAGGAGAAATGCCTCTAGAACATAGCCATATAGCCTGAAGAAACCTACAACAACCCAGTGATTCCGGCCCTGAAAGCCTTCGACAATACATGGAATGAATGCAGTTTGGCACTACTTTAATTCCCATGGTATTTGTAGTTTGGTGAGGTTCCAGCATCTCTGGAAGAGAGGGCCAAAGACCTTGTAAAACTACAAGTGTCAAACTGCATTAGTTCTACAATGCAGATGCACCTTTGGAATGTCTGCTTAAGAGCCAGCATAGAATGGTACCAAACCATCATTAAATTAAAGTAGCTTCACAGCTCTTTGTGTTGGAAATTTGAAGCCTTCCTTCCATTTTCCATCTTGCATTCAAAAGCATGCAATTGGCTGTGTCTTCTGTGATGGCTGTGTGTGGTGGTCAGAGTTATACAAGTCCATTATGTAACAGATATTTAGCTAGATGAAGGCATGGGGAAGCCAAGCAATTGGCCTGTGGGTGGTTAAGTGAATATTTCGTCAGGATACAAAGTAAGGCATGTATTTATCCTGGATTGAAATCTGTTCTATAAAATACGCAATTAGATGCATTTTGCAAAATTCTTTACATTGGGAAGTTCTTAAAAGAATTGGACCAAAGTCTTGAAGACCCTAGTAGCTTGGGAGTGATCCTGGAGTCATCGCTGATCCTGGAACCCCAGGTTTCAGTGGTGGCCAGGGGAGCTTTTGCCCAGTTAAAGCTTGTGCGCTAGCTGCGCCCGTACCTTGGAAAGTCTGACTTCACCACGGTGGTCCACGCTTTGGTTACATCCCGAATAGACTATTGCAACGCACTCTACGTGAGGTTGCCTCTGAAGACTGCGTGGAAGCTGCAATTAGTCCAACGCTTGGCAGCCAGTTAACTCACGGGAACTGGGTACAGGGAGCACACAACTCCGTGGTTGCGCCAGCTCTACTGGCTGCCAATTAGCTTCTGAGCATAAATCAAAGTGCTGGCTTTAACTTACAAAACCCTTTACGGTTGCGGCCCAGTTTACCCATTTCAACGTATCCTCCCCTACAAACCATCAAGGGTGTTAAGATCTTTCTGAGAGGCCCTGATCTCGGTCCTGCCACTCTTGCAGTCACGTCTAGTGGGGACAAGAGACAGGGCCTTCTCTGTGATGGCCCCCTGGCTATGGAACTCCTGAATGAAGTTAGATCTGCCCCCTCCCTCCTGAAGAGAGTGAAATCCTGGCTTTGGAATGAGGCATTTGCAGAGTGATGGCTGAGACCGGTAAATGACTAAAGTTATTGACCACAATGTGCAGACTGAGTTGGACAATGTTTTTTTTTACCTTGGTGAATGGTTTTGTAGGTATTTTTTTTATCTTATATGTATTTTAACCTATTGTTTATGTATGATGTTTTAAAATGTTTTTATTGTTAGCATTGAATTTTTGCTGTTAGCCATTCTGAGTCCCTCCATGGAGGTAGAGAAGAATCTATATAAATAAAAATGTAATGTTCGTTTGTGGGATTAACAGAACTCAAAAACCACTGGGAGAATTGACACCAAATTTGGACACAAGACACCTAACAACCCAATGTATGTCCTTCACTCAAAAAATTGATTTTGTCATTTGGGAGTTGTAGTTGCTGGGATTTATAGTTCAACTACAATCAAAGAGCATTCTGAACCTCTTTAACGATGGAATTGAACCAAAGTTGGCACACAGTTCTCCCATGACCAACAGAAAATACTGGAAGGGTGTCCTTTGGCTTTTAGATCACTGTGGACTCAAACAATGATGGATCTGGACCAAACTCTACACGAATACTCAATATGCCCAAATGTGAACACTGGTGGAGTTTGGGGAAAATAGAATCTTGACATTTGGGAGTTGTAGTTGCTGGGATTCATAGTTCACCTACAATCACAGAGCATTCTGAACCTCACCAACGATAGAATTAGGCCAAACCTCCCACACAGAACCCCCATGTGGGCCACAGCAACGCGTGGCAGGGGATGGCTAGTGGGATATAAAAGTTTAAAATAAATAAATAAATAAATAAATAAATATCCTGTTCCTGTAAGTGTTGAAAGAAGACCTGTGTCATTTTATATATAAGTCAACTTCTTGTATATGTCAAGGGCAGATTTTGGGGCCACAATTATGGATTTTGATATGACCTATGAATAATCAAGGATTATTCTGAAGAGAGGGAAAAGCTCCAGTGCCACCTCAGAGTGCCCAACATCCCTGGCCATCACTAATTTCTGACATAGGCATTCAAAAAGTCCAGAAGCAGTAATGCAGCAGACAGAGTAGAGGAGTTACTTTTTGATTCCCCCAGAATGGTCGAAGCTCCTGTCTTTTGTCACTCTACTCGGAGAAGGGGATGGTTTGGGTGTTTAAAGTAAGGACTTCATCACAAGGGGCTGGAGAAAATGAGGGAAAGCGGGGAAAAGGGTGGAGTTTCTTGGGGTTCTGTCTTTAAAGAAGACGAAGAATTTACTCACTCCCGTCACACAAGATCACCTCCTCCAGCTTCTCACTCAACCATCCACTTAATTCCCATCACATGGTATAATACAATATAGTAATATATAATACTGATATTGTATTATTTTAATAATATAATATATTGTATGTATATATAGGAACCCCTGGTGGCACAGTGGGTTAAACCGCTGAGCTGCCGAGATTGTTGACCAAAAGGTCACAAGTTCAAATCCGGAGAGTGGCATGAGCTTCCGCTGTCAGCCCCAGCTTCTGCCAACCTAGCAGTTTGAAAACATGCAAATGTGAGTAGATCAATAGGTACCGCTCTGACGGGAAGGTAACGGTGCTCCATGCAGTCATGTCAGCCACATGACCTTGGAGGTGTCTGCGGACAACGCCGGCTCGTCGGCTTAGAAATGGAGATGAGCACCACAACCCAGAGTCAGACACGACTGGACTTAATGTCAGGGGGAAACTTTTACCTTTACATATGTATATATATATATATATTATTAATATTATTAAACTTTATTTGTACCCTGCTACCATCTCCCCAAGGGACTCGATGCGGCTTACATGAGGCCAGGCCCACAATACAACAATAAAACAATAGCAACAATAATACAACAATAAATAAAGCTCATAAACAGAAAATAGCAATAAACATTAACAATAACACAGCAACGTTTAAAACTTATGACAGGGCCAAATGTACTAATTTGGGTGTGACCAGGTGACATATAAACAGGATAGAAATTTTGGAGAGGGATAGAGCATGCAGACAATCCTAGATCACTACTAAAGTGCATTTAGGGACATATTGCCGGGAGTTTCCTTATTCTGGGAAGGCACACTGGAACAACCACGTTTTCAGACTCCTCCTAAAGACTGCCAACGTTGGAGCATGTCTGATGTCCCTGGGGAGTGTGTTCCAGAGTCAAGGGGCCACCACTGAGAAGACTCTGTCCCTCGTCCCCGCCAATCTTTTAAGCTGCTCTGAGTCCCCTTCGGGGTGAGAAAGGCGGCGTATAAATGTCGCAAATAAATAAATAAATAAATAAATAAATGGGCAGCCAATGACTCTTCCTATTTCAAAGATACCAGAACACTTTTTGAAACAGGCATCTTTTAAGGCAGCACTGCCTCCAAGACCCTTCCACTTAAGCAGATTTAAGGCATTTTTCTTAAGGTGGCACTTTCCATGGAATCATTTGCACTTAAGACCCTTCCCTTGAAACAGAGTTAAGCACTTTTCATAAGATGGCACTTTCCCTGTGGTTGTTTGTACTGAGCTTTCCTCCCATTCCAGGATTTCAATTATTTATCTTTTTTTTAAAAATATCACCCCGGATTGTAGGAAGTGGTTTTAAATTGACCCTGGTTTTCCCCCAAACCTCTGAATTAACTATCTGAGGAAATTGGCATTTCATCTCCTCCCTCACATGGCATCATAATTTTATTTACAAGTGAGCAACAGGGATTAACATCACACAGAGAAATTGGCCATTTTGCCCATCTCTATGCAGAGAATTTAAACATAAGTGGATTGCCAACTGGCTTAGGAATTATTGGAAAAGCCAACACTTTAGAGAAAGCAAAAACCTCAGTCCCACGGTTGAAACTTGCATCGTTTGAAGGGCATAGGGTTGCTGTTTCTTAAATGTGTAGAAACACTGATTTTACTGTGTGTGATGAAGTCAAATGTTAAGGAATAGTATTTCCACTGGTCTGTGAAAAATTCGACACAGATTTTTTTGGGTTGATATTTTGACTATAGTTGCAAGACTTCTTAATATGAATATATACAGAAAGAACATTGCATTGTGACCCTGTGACTGGTTTCAAAATTGCAATGTATGAGTGATTCTTGGGAAGGTCTTTCTGTCTCCAGGAGGAAATAGTTGTGGCTTTTAAATACTAGGAAGAGGCAAAATTCTAACTACCATCTATTGCTTAACTTTGAGAGAGAACATTCAGATTGTAAGCTCTGGCACAATGAAATAAAATATTAAAAATTGGGGGCCTGAAAACCTCTGCTGCAATTTTTTGCTGATGGTAAGTACAAGCAGACAAATGGTTTCAAACAGCATTGGGTTGTTGTAGGTTTTTTTGGGCTATATGGCCATGTTCTAAAGGCATTTTCTCCTGACATTTCGCCTGCATCTATGGCAAGCATCCTCAGAGGTAGTGAGAGTGAGGATGCTTGCCATAGATGCAGGCGAAACGTCAGGAGAAAATGCCTTTAGAACATGGCCATATAGCCCAAAAAAACCTACAACAGCCCAGTGATTCCGGCATGAAAACCTTCGACAATACATCAAACAGCATTGTTTGGATTCTGCTACTTGTTATCTTGTGTTCTGTTTTTTGATATTTTGAAATTCTCAGAAGCAGGAAGGATTGTGGGGTCCTCAATTCCAACTCCCCCTTTTTTCCTATCACTTCCTCTATAATGTTCTTCCATTTTTGTTGTCTTCTTCCATTCCACTTGTATGAAAAGACATTTTGAAGACTAATTGTGATATATGGGCTGAGTGACACCCAGATGCGTTTTTGAGACAGGATCCTCACTGCCCTATCTTCCAGGATCTGATCCCAGATTATCTGCTATGAACTGGAATGTATGAGTGTGCTGTTGCACGCTGGGCCTGTGCATAAGACTGTAGACAGGACATAAATTCTGTGTGCCCAACGGGACGCCAGGGCTGACTCAGATTAAAGGCCTTTGGATCTCCTTAAACAGAGTCTTTAGATTGCTCAAAGGTTTAACAAAGTTCTTTATTATTGAAAACAAACAGGTACTTTAAGGCTTTCTTAATAGTCTACTGACTCTCTCAATCTTGTCCACTGGGAACAGGCACTATCTTCACAACTGAATTTCAACTAATGGGGAAATCCTTAACTTCTAATCTGGGCGATCTGTCTTTGCCTCTGTTGGCGTGGAGCCCCTACACCCAGTACCAACTGCTTCTGGCTTCCGCAAGTGACCCTTACCAAGCAGAACTTTGTAGACTTCCAAGGGAAAAAAGAAGGAGTTCAGGTTTCAGTGATGGCTGGCTGAAGTGCTGTGAGACCGGATTCCCTCAGCAAAGGAGCTGAAAGGCTGTATATTTCCCGGCCATGCCATAGAAGACGAAGCTTTCTACAGGAGCTCCTGGTTTTATGTCCTGCATGAAAGTCTTCTCTGTGTGGACTGTCCCAAAATGGCTCCTATTCTCTACAAAACCCAAAAAAGGGGGTGGGACCAGGGAACCTAACTATAATTGACAGGTGGATTGCCCTATGATTGCAGCCAAAAGAAGCCACCCATCTGCAGAGTCCCTGAAACTTAGGACTACAACAAACATTCAAGGCAAAGCAAACAAAATTGGAGCTCTTGGTACAGCTGTACCTGCACAATGAGTGTCCTCTGCCATATAATCTGGGATAAGAAGATAATCTGGGATCAGATCCTAGGATATTGGGCCGTGCAGAAGGGGCCTGAATTATTTGATCTGATACTGTCCTTGAACTGTAACACTTAAGATGGGAAGGAAAGTAAGTTAAGAAATTGCATGCATGCTCATTTAAAATAACCCTTTTTCTTGCTTGAGTCTCATATTCCATATATACCTGTGTATAAGTTGACCTCATAAGACATATTTTGGGGCTAAAATTAGAGATTTTTATATGACCCATGGATAAGTCAAAGGTCATCCCACAGAGAGGAGACACAAATTTGGGAGGTCTTGCCTAAGCCAGACCCAAAAGGAGGATCTGGGGCACCTGGCAAGACAGAAAGCACCAAAAAGGGTTTTCTCCCTAAATTTCCCAAGTAAAATCTCACCAAATTGAAGGAAAGCCACCGAGATATTTATTTCATTCCAGCTGGAACAGATGACTGCAGTTATTTGCCCAGGAGCCGACATAACCACTGGGCTGAGAAATACAATATTTATAGAGCTGCCAAATTCAAACCTCCCTCGCCCACCCCCTGTGCTGGCTTTGTTGTGATTGGCTGTGACATCAGTGAGCCAGAAGGCGATCCAATGAGGGTCCTGGCCCTACTTTGGCCGATTAGCCAATGAGGTGGAGATCGGGAGGGGACACACCAGGATGTGAGTAGTCACTACCTCTGAGAATGCTTGCCATATATGCAGGCAAAACATCAGGAGAGAATGCCTCTAGAACAGTGCTTCTCAACTTTGGGTCCCCAGATGTTTTTGGCCTACAACTCCCAGAAATCCCAGCCGGTTTACCAGCTGTTAGGATTTCTGGGAATTGTAGGTGAAAAACATCTGGGGACCCCAGGTTGAGAACCACTGCTCTAGAACATGGCCATATAGCCCGAAAAAACCTACAACAACCCAAAACATTTACTGCCTCTGAGATCTGCCTACCTTTAGTACTGCTGTTAGAGCATTCTGTTTCAGCCTACATTTGAGTATGTTTGTGTGTGCCCTGTGCTTTTAACAAAGCAATGCATTATAATAATCTTATAATCTTATCCTGCTTTGCCAGGAGGTGCTAGAGAATTATGTGCAGTTCTTAAAATCTCATTTCAGTATTGTCAAACCCAGCCTACAACCTAAACAGAATATGATACAGTGCTGGGAACTTACTAGACAGTTTTACTAGAATTTTTTGCATGACGCAGCTGTTGTTGTGTGTCTTTGAGTCATTTCTGACTCATGGCAACCCTCAGGCAAATGTATTACTGGGTTTTCTTGGTCATCTGTGTTCAGAGAGGTTTTGCCATTGCAGTCCTCTGAGGTTGGACACAATGTGACTTGCCTAAGGTTACACAGTGGGTTTCCATGGCTAAGTGAGGATTTGAACAATGGTCTCTGGAATCATAATTCAACTTTCAAACTACTTTTCTGGCTCAAAGTACATAATACAATTTTTTCCTAAACGTTTTAACCTCATTCAGGACTTTGCAGAAGCTAATATGGTACAGTCAGTCCCCATGTTATGAACAAGATAGGTTCTATAGGTTTGCTCTTAATTTGAATGTGTATGTACGGACTGAGTTGAACATGTTTTTATCTTGACGAACGGCTTTCATGTAATTTATCTTATATGTATTTGTTAATTTATTGTCGACGTATTTATTGTCGGACTCAGCCTGTCTGATTCCCCCTACAGAAGTAGAGAAGATCGAGATATAAAAGTTTTAAATAATAAATAAATAAATGATATGTAAGTCAGAATAGGTACATTTTTAAGTGTAACTCCAACCATGTCTGTATATACAAGCTTTGGATAGCATAGGGAAGTGCTAACTCCCCTATGGAGTTTATTTTGTTCTATAAAGACCAAGATATCACTAAAATCACTTATTATCCTGTAGTGATGATTGTCGTCTCTAAGGATTTGCAAACAATATCCAAAGACCTCTAACTGGTTTGTAGACCATCACTTGCACACACACACACTACATTCTCAATCTTTCATGTTTTCTGGGTAGAATTTGTATGTACGTTGGAACTGGTATAGTACAAACAAAATCTACCATATATAAATACACACACACACACACACACACACACACACACACAAGCTGTTCCCTTCCACGCGTTGCTGAGGCCCGGTTGGGTGATCTGGAAAATAAAGTAATGAGAAAGTGTTGGTTTCTAATATATGTACTGTCTTTATGCTTGTGGGTAAACGATATTTCTTGCTGTTTCTTTGTCAGTGTTGATGTCAAGATTACCCGGTATGCCTACTCTGGAACATGCAACATATCATTGTCCTTTAAGAGTCCCTTTCAAATCTATGATACCATATCTATGTGTGTGTGGATCATATATATCTATATTTATGACTGGATGGCTCTTTGTCAGGAGGGGTCTGATGACATTTTCTTGCCCTGGTGAAGGGAGTTGGGCTGGATGGCCTTAAGTATTTTCTGTTGGTCATGGGGGTTCTGTGTGGGAAGTTTGCCCTGATTCTGTCGTCGATGGGGTTCGGAGTGCTCTTTGATTGTAGTTGGACTATAAATCCCAGTAATTACAACTCCCAAATGTCAAGGTCTTTTCCCCCCAAAGTCCATCTGTGTTCATATTTGGGCATATGGGATATTCGTGCCAAGTTTGGTCCAGTTCCATCATTGTTTGAATCCACAGTGCTATCTGGATGTAGGTGAACTACAACTCCCAAACTCAACATCAATGCCCACCAAACCCCTCTGGTGTTTTCTGTTCGTCATGGGAGTCCTGTGTGCTATGTTTGGTTCCATTCAAGTCTTCCACAAACGCCACTATCACCTTTTCGTCCAGGCCTCAGCACGATTTCCAATTTTAATTTTTACATTTGGTCTTCCCATAGTTTTTAATTTTATGTTGTCTTATTGATAATGTTATATGTTGATCGTCTGTTTTATTTTATTGCTTGTATTGTTGTGATTATTGCTTGTATTGTTGTGTTTGGGCTTGGCCTCATGTAAGCCGCACCGAGTCCCTTGGGGAGATGGTTGCGGGATACAAATAAAGTGTTGTTGCTGTTATTATTATTATTATTCCATCACTGGTGGAGTTCAGAATGCTCTTCGATTGTAGGTTAACTATAAATCCCAGCAACTACTCCCAAATGACAAAATCAATTTTGAGTGATGGTCACTCCTTGGGTTAGTAAGTGTCTTGTGGCCAAATTTGACAGCAATTCGTCCAGTGGTTTTTGAGTTGTGTTAATCCCACAAATGAACATTTTACACACACACACACACATACAGGGGCACAGACAGAAAAGCAAACACCACAGGGGTGCTAATCCTTACCTATGCTATCCAAAGCTACATATCTATCGATCTATCGATCTATCTATCATCTATCTATCTATCTATCTATCTATCTATCTATCTATCTAGACAGACAGATAGATCGATAGAGCTTTGGATAGTTTAAGGAAGGATTAACACCCCGTGGTATTTGCTTTTCTGTCTGTGCTCCTGTTCAGAAGATTTCACTTCACTTTCTGTCCTGTGATAACCGAACTTGGAAAAAATGTGACTTGTTGTGAAAACAAGGATTGGAGATAAAGCTTCAGTGGGGACACCTTTTCCCCATGATAACTCTTTCAGGAGTGGATTACCCTTCCAAGAGGTAAATTTCTCTCACTTCATGTTGCCTCACCCCCATTTTTAACTATGAGTCAGATGATTGTAACTTGGGGACTGCCTGTATTCAGACAGGGAAGAGGCTGTGCCTGCAGTTGGGATTTGCTTGGTCTTGATGACAGGCAGAGCAACAGATGCCAGTTCAATGTGCAGAGCAGGATATGATGGAAATCAGAGAACTTCCCTTACAAAGGGCATGGCCTTTGGGGTGTGAAAGTGACAACTGACAGGGTTGAGGAGCTGATAGGGGAAAGTGCAAAGGAATTTCTTGAATGTTAGTTCTGGGAAACATTTCTCATTAGGAAGAAGACTTGGAAATATCAGGTGACAACTCTGAGAATCCTCCCATCATTATGGCCACTCAAGTTGCCATGGAAAAAAAATGTTTCCAAGCTCTGTTTAGAAGTAAGACAAGATATCTGGAAATACGAATACAGAGAAGCTCTGATCCGGTTACATTTCAGTATGCATGATAACCACCCAAGACAGATGGAAGGGTCCATTCTCTGACTTATTCAAAAGTGCATTGCAAAATACGTACATCTTCCTGAATAGTATTGTTCTGTCACGCGCTGGGCTTGTAACAGCTGTACTCAGAGGCGGCCCTAGGTAATTTTCAACGGTAAGCAAACAGTGTTTTGCCCCCCCCCCCCCACCACCAATCATTGATATATATTTTCTGTTAGTCGTAGGAGTTCTGTCTGCCATATTTGGTTCAATTCCATCACTGGTGGAGTTCAGAATGCTCTTTGATTGTAGGTGAACTATACATCCCAGTAACTACAACTCGCATATGTCAAGATCTATTTCCCCCCAAGAGCGCCTCAAGAGCGCCCTTGGGCAAAATCAACTATACTGCGAATGCTTACTTTGCGTAATGGTTGAGCCGCCCCTGGCTGTACTTTTCTATAAGACGTATACTTTAAGCCCAGCGGGAAGCCAGGGGGCCTCAAAGAGAGGTTCTCAGGGATTTTTCTGAAGTGATGGTCTTTAGAGTCTTTAATGATACAACAAAGTCCTTATTATGGAACAAACAACAAATCTTCAATGGTTCAAACAACAAATCTTCAATGCTTTCTTAGTCTAGTCCTCAATGGACTGGCACCTGACTTTGACTAACTGTGCTTTCTCTGTAATAAAAAACTCTTTTTAACCTCTCCTAGGCTGTCTATTATCTAGGCCTCGTTGATGTGGGTACTACTACCGATTCCAAATGCGTCTGGGCATCGAGTAGACCTACCAGCAGAGGCTTGTAGATATTTCAGCTGGAGTTCCGTGGCTCTGTAATGCTGTTCTTCCTTTGAGAGTTCTTTGGAAACTTCAGGGCTGTTTTCCTTCTGATGCTGTGAGGCTGAGAGGCTGTGAGCTCTCAGCCAGAGCTTTTGGTACCTTTTTCCTGGAATTTCTGTTTCCCCGGATGTTACTGGAATTTCCTGGACTTCAGTTTCCCTGGATGGCCTTGAGAAAGGAAGCTTTTCTACGGGACGAGCTGGTCTACGTCCTATAGCTTAGCTACCTTGTGTGAGACTGCTCAAAAAATGGCTCCTTTCCCTCCCAGAGCCCAGAACAAGGGGCGGAACCAAAGCTTAATTAAGATGGACAGGAGGCCTGTCCTGTGACTGCAAAACAGATATCAGAAAGCAAATAAAGTTGGAGTTCCTGGTACAACCGTGCCAGCACAAGTATGCAGAGCTCTTCCTTGTTGGATCAGGACAAGAGCTTTCAGTTCAAAGTTCTTCAATGCAGAGAGAAGATTTGAAGAATTCAAATACTCAAAGCCATGCAAATACATACTCAAGACTGGACTACTGTAATGCCCTCTACATTGGCCTTCCTCTGTCAGTGATCCGGAAGCTCAAGTTGGTACAAAATGCAGCTGCTCGACTTTTTGCGGGAATTCCGATGAGATGCCACATAACACCAATCTTACTACAGCTGCATTGGTTACCAATTGAGCACCGGATCACTTTCAAAGTGATGGTACTCACCTTTAAGGCCTTGCATGGTCTGGGGGCGATGTACCTGAGGGATCGTCTCACCCCCTACCAACCCCAGAGATCCCTCCGTTCTGAGGACCAAGATCTATTGGAAATTCCCAGTGTCAAGACCTTGCGTCTTACAGCCACCAGACACAGAGCCTTTACAGCAGTGGCACCATCACTCTGGAATACTCTGCCACCTGAAGTCCGTGCCTTGCGGGACTTATCAGCTTTCCGCAGGGCATGTAAGACATACCTGTTTCGACAGGCCTTTAATTTTTGATATTGCTGTTTTTAAATTGTTTTAAATTGTTTTTAAATTGTGTTAGATTTTAGCCATTCTTGTAAGCCTCAGGGGAGTGGTGGCATATAAGTTCGAATAATAAATAAATAATTAAATGTAACATGTTATTATCCACTTGCTCCACTGCTGTTGGCTTTGAGTCTTCGGATTGTACTTGGTCTGGAACCTCCCCTGCGGCTACTCCTGGGAGTGCACAACTCCAGTCCTTGGGCCCGTGGTTCATTGGAACACGCAAGCCCCCTCACCACAACAAGGTGACAATCCATCAATTGTCAAGGTGACAATTCACCGAATTTCAGAGTATCCTGCTAGTAATGGATGACTCCCATCTCCAAATACCAAAGAAGCTGGGTGTGGTTTCAAACGGCAACCTTGTGTGGTCCTGTTTTTGGCGTTTATTGTTGAGCAAAGAGTGGATTTTAGCAGGTCAAAAAGGCCAGCTCTGCTTTCATGGATCGTTTGCACCCAGGCAACCCTCACTAGGCATTCTGCTTTTCCAAGTTGTGGGCAAGCCCCATCCGCAGGGAACAATCAAGGATGTTGATTATGATTCAACATAATCAATATGGAATCTGAATCTCTGCTGGAATTCTGTCTGGCTCTGGGGTGTGGCTCCTCCAGATCCCTCATAGGACTGCTGAGGGTTTATTTGTCTTTGTGCTCTCCCTTCCTCCCTTGTGTTTCATCTGTTTTTCTTCCAGAAGCTCTCGCTGCTTCAGCCCAGGCCAGACCTCTCCCATCCCTCTCTAATTCCAAGCTTCAGAGGCTATTTTTCCTCTCCTTCTCCTCCTACGAGCAGACCTTTGTACTGCAAAGTTCTGGCTCCTTTCCACCCTCAGTCCCAGATGCTAAGAATAGCATTGAATTGCTGCATTTGAAGTGGCTGGGCATCCTGGGCCTTGGATGTGAGGACTTGGCTAAGAAGGCCCTTAAGGAATTGTGATGGAGCAGGAAGAGAGCGGGCCGGGAGAGCAGGGAGAAGGTTACCGAAATGTTGTATGTACCTGTGTTTACTAGAGTCTATTGCAGGGGTCTTCAAACTTTTTAAACAGAGGGCCAGGTCACAGTCCCTCAAACTGTTGGAGGGCCGGATTATAATTTGGAAAAAAAAATCAACTAATTCCTATGCATACTGCATATATCTTATTTGTAGTGCAAAAAACACTTTAAAACAATACAATCATTAAAATGAAGAACAATTTTAACAAATATAAACTTATTAGTATTTCAGTGGGAAGTGTAGGCCTGCTTTTGGCTGAGGAGTAGGATTGTTGTTGTTGTTGCTGTTGTTGTGTGCTTACAAGTCATTTCAGACTTAGGTTGACCCTGAGCGAGGGCCGGGCAAATGACCTTGAAGGGCCATATCTGGCACTCGGGCCTTAGTTTGAGAACCTCTGGTCTAATGCATCATTTAATCTAATCATAGAATCATAGAGTTGGAAGAGACTTCATGGGCCATCCAGTCCAACCCCCTGCCAAGAAGCAGGAATATTGCATTCAAATCACCCCTCGATAATGCGCACCTCGATTCAAAACCCTGAAACCAAAAAGGTATTTGCTGGCAAATGTAATGCGCAGTGGCAAAAAGTGCACTCTTTGTAATTTGGCCAAAAAAGGTGTGCATTACAATGGCTGCCTCGTTATAATTCCTTCTTTGAAAACAAATGTTTTAGAACACCAAAGCACCCAACAATGTAAAAGAAAATCTTGAGGTGCATCTATGCTGTTGAATGAATCCCTTTTAAGTGTCCTGGCTCAATGCTATGGGGTCATGGGAGCTGTAGTTTGGGATCATGGAGGCTGCCAAAGAATGTTGATGTCTCACCAAACTACAAATCCCAGCACTGCAATTAAATTGGTGATGATGGCCCTGAAATAGGAACTCCAGGTGCTCCTAAAGCAGTTTCTCCTTTTGCTTTGGCTCAGCATTAGGATTGCCATATTACTCAAATCTAACGTGCACCCTAATTTTGGGAAGGTAATTCAGCCAAAAATGTAAGCATTAGATTCAAGTAAATACAGGAAAACTGGAATTGAAGCCCTATGAGGAACTTAGGAAAATAAACGGGAAAATTACATTTGTTAAATTACTTCCAAATTCGCGAGGGATTCATGGAAGACAGAAAATTAGGTTTTAGCCAAGAAAAAGGAATATGGGATACCATCATGGAGAAAAATAAAATATTAATAAAAATAATATATAAACAATTACTACTATGGGACACGGAAGAAGAACAAGTCAAAGAATGCCAAGTGAAGTGGGCTAAAGATATAGGGCATAGTATCCTGATGAGTCAATGGGAAGAAATTTGGACCACAAAAATTAAATACACTATAGCCAGTGATCTTAAAGAAAACTGGTACAAGATGTTTTTCCGCTGGTATTATACACCAGAAAAAATAGCGAAGTTTAAGAAAAACATATCAGATAGATGCTGGAAATGTGGAAAAGAACTAGGCACATTTTATCACCAATGGTGGACCTGCGGAAAGATCAAAAAATTTTGGAAAAAGATTCATCAGGCTACCCAAAAAATTCTAAAATTAAATTTCCCTCAGGCTCCGGAAACATATCTCTTAGGGATACAAAACAAAACCAAAATGAATAGAAATCAAGAAAAAATTCTCTTTCTGCTGAGCACAGCTGCAAGATTGGTACTTGCCAGGATGTGGAAGCAAAAAGAAACTCCAACTCAGGAAGATTGGATAATAAAAGCATTTGATATTATCCAAATGGATAATCTATCCCAAAGAATCAACAGCACAACTAGAAGAACTGACTGGACAGACTTTAAGGACTATATGAAAAAAAGAGGAATACCGATGGTAATAGACTTGGCTTGCATTTAATAAAAGGAAACAAGAAAGAAAAATTGTCAGCATACGGGAGGAAAAAATGTTTTACGGAACAACAAAGAATCTTGGAATACCTTGGGAAGTCTCACCACGGTCTGGGACTGGGCACAAGGGTGGAGGGCTCTCTATGGGATGTGGCTTAAATGGAATCCATGTATATATTCCTATCTTTTCTTTCACCTTTTCTTTTACGTTTTGCTCCACCCCTTCTTTCTTCCCCCAGTCTCACTCTTCACCTCCCCCTTCCCCTTTTCCCCCAATCTATCTAGTACCGATCTGTAATAAAAACTGAAAAATGCAATAATATATATATATATATATATATATATATATATTCAAGTAAATACAGTAATTCAACATTTGGCTAATAATTCTTAGACTAATGCTTTCTGTCTTACCCTCCACTTCTTTCTCCTCTTATCCCTTGAAGATGGAGTGGAACTAAGGATGTTGGTGTGACTCTTATAATAAAATAATAATAAAACTTTATTTATATACCGCTCTATCTCCCCAGGGGGACTCAGGGCGGTTTCCAAGCAACAACATCAAACATACAGAGTCACAACATGGACAAAAAAAATAACAGTAACAGCAACATAAGCATGGAATTACCCAACAACATATCAATATTAAAAGAAAAAATCCTGCTTGCTCTTCATATCTATTTGTAAGGGCATAGAAAAGAAAAGGGTCCGAACAATTAAAAAGGCTGGGTCAATACTGATACAAATTGAAATAAGATGGAACTGGCATTTGGGTACAGTACTGTAATAGGTAAATTACAAAAGTGGTGATGGGCTATTTCCAGGGGCCTGTTAGGAGAATGACCAGGGTAATATATAGGTTGTGTCTGGACAGTGGCTGGGCTGAGCTAGTACTGGTCACTCTCGAAGATTTGTTGAAACCTCCAAGTCTTCAAATTCTTACGAAAAGAGGGGAGTGAGAGGGGGCCTGTCTTATTTCCCATGGAAGGCGGGGGGCCAGCACCGAGAAAGCCCTCATCACAGTGTCTTCATCACATCAGGGCAAGCTGTTGATAGCCTACTGTGGATGTGAAGATGAATAGAAAAATGTTTGGTGTTGATGGAGTTGTCAACCTACCAATATCCCATTATTAGAGTGTTTCCTGTTGCTCCTTCCAGACACCCCAAATTTGCTGTCTGCCTCTGTGAATGATATTCAGGAAGAGCCCAGGAAGAGTGTTTCCTACTGCAAGGGACTACTGTGAGGGGAAAGTTATGAAAATAACTGCTATATTTACTCAATTATAAGTCAGTCTTATGGATAAGTCCACATTCATGTACATGATGACGCAAACAAAATGGAAACTACGTTTGCAGCTGTGATGATTCAAGTCTGATGTTCAGTCTCCAAAGTCATTGCATTGTCTTACTACATTGCTGTTAACTCCCGTGAAAACCAGCATTGACCCATGGATAAGCTGAGCCTGGTTTTCAGGGTAAAATTTTAGACTTAGGTTCCATCTACATTGCAATACAATGCAGTTTAACGGCACTGAATTGCATTATATGGCATTATATGGCAGGTTGTGAAGTCTCTGAGGATGTTTGCCATCAAATGCTAATCAAGGTGGCCAGTTAAAACATTCACACCGAGCTCCAACAGACAAGAGTTCTTTGTCCCACCCTGATCATTCCACAGATATATAAACCCTTTTTCCTAGTTCCAACAGACCTCATTACCTCTGAGGATGCTTGCCATAGATGCAGGCGAAATGTCAGGAGAGAATGCCTCTAGAACATGGCCATATAGCCCAATAAAACCTACAACAACCCAGTGCTTCGAGCCATGAAGGCCTTCGACAATACAATGCCATCCTTCTCCCTTCATCATCTAGAACAGTAATCATTTGCAGGTAATGGCATTGCCTTTTAATATGATATCTGCAAATTCTGATCTCAGCCTGCTACAGGAAAAATGATTCACCATCTTCGTTTTTAGCTGTTCCGCGCTGCAAGACATGGCAGCTCAGGGACACAGGTGCTCTACTAGAGTTTCAAAACAAGCATGTTAACAGAGTGCTATAGAGATAGGTATCTCCAATCATGCAGTAATCCAGAAAACAGTGGCACCGCCCAGCCATGCAGTACCTCTTTATCATAGTTTGTGGAAACATTTGAAACATTGGTGGATGTTTTCCCCAAGATCACAGTCTCTTCCTGGGCTCTTCCTGAATATCATTCACAGAGGGAGACAGCACATTTGGGGTGTCTGGAAGGAGCAACAGGTAATTTACTGTGCACTTTACTGGTTTATATATATTTTTTCACTACCAGGGAGAGGAAGAGGTGTTTGTGGGATTTCCTGCGTCCTCTGCCAAAATAACTTGGCTAGCTCGAAGCCTGCACACCTTGACTTAGTTGTGAGAGATGTCAACATTTGTTGTTTGTTCCACCTCAGGCAGTGAAATATCTTATCACAAGCCTAACCCATAGTTATGCATTGCCATCACATTCTTTTGGCTTTTGAAATTTTATCATTCTTTGAGTGCTTCAAAATTGTCAGCCCTACCCTAGTATTTTAGGGTGGGGCAGTCACCTCTTTGCCCTATCTCCTCTCAGCCTTCTCTTCTTCAGGCTAAACATGCCCAGCTCCTTACGCCGCTCCTCATAGGGCTTGTTCTCCAGACCCTTGATCGTTTTAGTCGCCCTCCTCTGGACACATTCCAGCTTGTCAATTGTGGTGCCCAGAATTGGACACAATATTTCAGGTGTGGTCTAACCAAAGCAGAATAGAGGGGTAGCATGACTTCCCTAGATCTAGACACGATGCTCCTATTGATGCAGGCCAAAATCCCATTGGCTTTTTTTGCCGCCACATCACATTGTTGGCTCATGTTTAACTTGTTCTCCACGAGGACTCCAAGATCTTTTTCACACGTACTGCACAAAACAATTACCAGTAGCAGTGGTATGGCATGAATACTAATAAATTAAGTGTAAGTTAGATAGGTAGGACCGAATTTCAGCAATACCAGAATGATACATTACCATTAACCAATATAAACAAACACATCAATAATAATAATAACAATAACAACAACAACAATAATAATAATTTGTTTTTTTTTACCCGCCTCTCCTCACAGCTTGAGGCAGGTTACAACATTGCTAAACGATATCAGAATGATAAATTACCATTTATTTATTTATCGTGTCAGGAACAAACCAAACAGTTGTATTGCATTTCTTAACAAACAAAGAAACAAAACACAAAGTTTGCAAGCTTGGTAGTTGATTAGATGTCCTTTGACCAGTATCTGGCCACTTGGAGTGCTTCTGCTGTTGCTGCAAGAAGGTCCTCTATTGTGCATGTGGCTGGCCTGGGTTGCATTGCATTAGGTGGTCTGTGCTTCGCTCTTCTCCCCACTCGCATGTCGTGGATTCCACTTTGTGGCCCCATTTCTTAAGGTTGGCTCTGCATCTCGTGGTGCCAGAGCACAGTCTGTTCAGCACCTTCCAAGTCGCCCAGTTTTCTGTGTGCCCAGGAGGGAGTCTCTCATTTGGTATCAGCCATTGGTTGAGGTCCTGCCACTTTTGGACTCTCGCTTGCTGAGGTGTTCCAGCAAGTGTCTCTGTAGATCTTAGAAAATTATTTCTTGATTTAAGTCATTGTCGTGCTGGCTGATACCCAAACGGGGTGAGCTGGAGATGTCACTGCCTTGGTCCTTTCACTATTGGCTGCTACTTCCCGGCGGATGTCAGGTGGTGCAATACCGGCTAAACAGTGTAATTTCTCCAGTGGTGTAGGGCGCAGACACCCCGTGATAATGCGGCATGTCTCATTAAGAGCCACATCCACAGTTTTAGCGTGGTGATATGTGTTCCACACTGGGCATGCATACTCAGCAGCAGAGTAGCATAGCGCAAGGGCAGATGTCTTCACTATGTCTGGTTGTGATTCCCAGGTTGTTCCAGTCAGCTTTCGTATGATATTGTTCCTAGTGCCCATTTTTTGCTTGATATTCAGGCAGTGCTTCTTGTAGGTCAGAGCACGGTCCAGAGTGACTCCCAAGTATTTGGGTGTGCTGCAATGCTCCAGAGGGATTCCTTCCCAGGTAATCCTCAGAGCTCGGGATGCTTGTCTGTTCTTAAGGTGAAAGGCACATATCTGTGTTTTAGATCATGGATTAGGGATCAGCTAGTTTTCCCTGTAATAGGCAGTAAGAGCACCTAGAGTTTCAGAGAGCTTCTTACCGTTACCATTAATCTTACCATTAATCAATATAAATGAACTCATTATCAATAATAATGGAGCCCCCGGTGGTGCAGTGGGTTAAACCCCTGTGCCGGCAGAACTGAAGACCAACAGCTTGCAGGTTCAAATCCGGGGAGAGGCGGATGAGCTCCCTCTATCAGCTCCAGCTCCTCATGCAGGGACATGAGAGAAGCCTCCCACAAGGATGATAAAAACATGAAATCATCCAGGCGTCCCCTGGGCAATGTCCTTGCAGACGGCCAATTCTCTCCGACCAGAAGCGACTTGCAGTTTCTCAAGTTGCTCCTGACATGGCAAAAATAAATAAATAAATAAATAAATAATTTGATTTTGTTTTACCTGGCTCTCCTCACAGCTTAAGCCAGGTTACAACACTGCTAAACAATATCAGAATGATAAATTACCCTTACCCAATATAAATAAACTCATTATCAATAATAATAATAATAATAATAATAATAATTTGATTTCTTACCCGCCTCTCCTCACAGCTCAAGGCAGGTTACAACATTGCTAAAACACATAATCAAAACACATACTCATTTAAAAACACCCTGTAGAGACATATTAAAACATATTTCCATAAAATACATCTTAAAATATACAAAAGTTAGACATAGATTGGAAGTTCAATATTTGTCATTATGGACCTTATAATAAAGACTCATGGGCAGGTTTTGGAACGAAACTCCAGTGGATAAATACCAAGGGCCCACTGTATATAAGTGAACATTTAGCATTGTTCTTATACTGTAAAGAAAAAATTTCATTTTCAAATGGAATAATATCTGTCATAGCTTGATCGGTTACAGTTTTGTGTTTTAAGAAGACATTTTGAAAAAGTTGAACAATGTCTAAGAGCTTTTGTTTGTATTGAAAGCTCAACTCTTTCATGGCTTCCCTTGATTGCTGTACTTGCGATATATGGCGGCTCTAGGTAATTTTCAACAGTAACCAAACAGTATTCCCCTCCTCCCTAACCAATCATTGATATATATTTTCTGTTCATCATGGGAGTTCAGTGTGCCATATTTGGTTCAATTCCATCATTTGTGGAGTTCAGCATGCTCTTTGATTTTAGGTGAACTATACATCCCAGTAACCACAACTTGCATATGTCAAGGTCTATTTTCTCCCAAGAGTGCCCCTGGGCAAAATCAACTATACTGCGAATGCTTACTTTGCGTAATGGGTTGAGCCGCCCCTGGATATATCTGTTCCTACCTTGTTTACAGATTGATACTCTGAAAAGCAGTATTTCCCATGGATACCCTAATTTAGGTTTAAATTCTAGTTGGAGTCCCTAAATCTACTAAATCCATGTGTTTCCTCACCATTTGGCAGTTAATTCAGTGAGTCTACTCTAGTTGGGACAACCCAACAGCATTCCAGGCTCAGCATGTAACTGAGAAATGCAAAACAAAATACGTAATGCAAGGGAGGATGTTTCCCTTTTTTGGCCCCTTTTATCTTAACGCTATACAAATTACTCCTTCCATCCCTGTTCTGCTCCAACTATAGTATGGTTCAGGATTTTACAAGCACAAAGCATTTTGCGGATGATGATTGATTTTTATGTCAACACCGCACCATACCTGGGGTCAGTAAACAAGCTTATTATATATCTTTCTAGCCCTCTTTAGGCAGTAATTCCAGGAGCAGAGAATGGGAAATCTTCCTATTTCTAGTCTGACCAAAAATCTGGCTACCAGTATTTAAAAAACTTTAAAATTATAACTGTAAAAAAGAACAACACTCAAACACAGGGGAACTCCAGACAAGAAACAATCAGGGCCAGCTAATCATCTCTCAATAAAGGATTCTCCCTAAAAACTGTCAGGCTATGAAATGGCAATCAAGGTGGCCAATTGAAACATTCATACCTATCTCCAACAGAAAAGAGTTCTTTCTCCCACCCTGGATTTTCCACAATTTTCCTGGTTAAAGGTTTTCCTCTGACATGAAGTCCAGTCGTGCCTGACTCTGTGGTGCTCATCTGCATTGCTAAGTCGAAGAGCCGGCGTTGTCCATAGACACCTCCAAGGTCATGTGGCCAGCATGACTGCATGGAGCGCCGGGGCAGCCTCCCTTGGCTGGCTCACGCTGTCCATTAGGCCTGACGGATAGCATGAGCCTGCCAAGGGGGGAGCAGGCCCGCGCGGCCTACTTGCGAGTAAAGCACCTTGCGAGGTGCTTTACTCGCAAGTAGACCACGCGGAGCAGCCTCCCTTGGCTGGTTGCCAGGTGGGAGGCAGTCCTGGTCGTGATTGGCTTGACGTGCTTTCCTCTTGGCCCGTTTCTCTCTTTCGCCCTCCATACGTGCCTCTTCAAATTCTACAGCACTGCTGGTCACAGCTGACCTCCAGCTGGAGTGCTCACGGGCCAGGGCTTCCCAGTTCTTGGTTTCTATGCCAGTTTTTAAGGTTGGCTTTGAGTCCATCTTTAAATCTCTTTTCCTGAGTTCAGAGTAGAGCAACTGCTTTGGGAGATGGTAGTCGGGCATCCGGACAATGTGACCGGTCCAGCCGAGTTGATGGTGGAGGACCATCGCTTCAATGCTGGTCGGAGGATAATAGTTTTATAAACAAGCACCTTGGTATCCCTACGGATGTCCCGGTCCTCAAACACTCTGTGCTTCATTTGGAAAAATGCTGCACTCGCAGAGCTCAGGCGGTGTAGTATTTCAGTGTCAATGTTGACTTACTCTGTGACAGGATAAGTCACAGGATAAGAAAAAATCTACCCCACTTAAAACAAGATTTTCTCTCTCCTTCCTTTGTATAGTCTTTTCATCAGTTTCTTTTTTCCCCTTAAGATTTGCTGTCATTTTTCACTTTCTGAAGAAAAAGAACTGCTTGTAATGTCTACTCAATATCATTGAGCAAATTAGCCCAACATTGGCTGCCAAGTGCCTATTATAGTTCTTAATCCCCCAGCATGGTGCATATCAAATATTAATTCACAGCTGCTTCCATATAAACATTCCACATCTCAAGGATTATCCTGGGGTTTCTAAGAATCAGCCAACCCAACTATTGCTTTGCCTGTGTTTGCCTTACAATTTCTCTTTATTAAAAATGCACCTAATGGGGCAACCCACCCTCCTGCAGAAGGACATGAAGATGATCAGCATTTTGATGGATTTGTATTGATTCAGAAGTCCTTGATTTCTTTCATTAGGTGACAAGTTTGTTTTTTGCACCACTTCTCTTTCCAGTTATGAAATAGGTTTCCTTTCATTGTTGTTACCTGAGGCACAAGATGATTATATCTTGGTTATTTGCGTAGTCACGTCTACTTCTCCTTTCCTTGGCCTTCTTGATAACACTGTCACAGCAATAAAATTTTCCCCTTTAATCTTTGCACCTAGCTCTACCACCATTATCAGTGATGTACAAATCCATATTAAATCTTTCATTTCATGCAGGGTAGATTTGTCCGTTTTTCCTTCTTTCCATACATGTTTTGACCTTTAACAGTTGACCTAATGGGGCTGATAAATGCTATCAGTTAAGGACACCTATGTCGCTATATTAATTCTGGTCTTTGATCTAATACAATGGTTCTCAACCTTCCTAATACCGCGACCCCTTAATACAGTTCCTCATGTTATGGTGACCCCCAACCAGAAAATTATTTTCGTTGCTACTTCGTAACTGTAATTTTGTTACTGTTATGAATCATCATGTAAATATCAGATAAGCAAGATGTGTTTTCATTCACTGGACCAAATTTGGCATAAATACCCAATATGCCCAAATTTGAATACTGGTGGGGTTGGGGATTGATTTTGTCATTTGGGAGTTGTAGTTGCTGGGATTTATAGTTCACCTACAATCAAAGAGCATTCTTAACTCCACCAATGATGGAATTGAAACAAACCTGGCACACAGAACTCCCATGACCAACAGAAAATACTGGAAGGCTTTGGTAGGCATTGTCGAAGGCTTTCATGGCTGGAATCACTGGGTTGTTGTAGGTTTTTCCAGGCTATATGGCCATGTTCTAGAGGCATTTTCTCCTGATTTTTCGCCTGCATCTATGGCAAGCATCCTCAGAGGTAGTGAGGTCTGTTGGAAGTAGGAAAAATGGTTTATATATCTGTGGAATGACCAGGTTGGGACAAAGGACTTTTGTCTGCTGGAGCTAGATGTGAATGTTTCAATTGACCACCTTGATTAGCATTTAATGGCTTGGAAGTGTCTGGGGGAATCTTTTGCTGAGAGGTGATGTGCCTGATTGTTTACTCTCTGTAGTTTTGCTGTTGTAATTTTTGAGTTTTTTTTAATACCAGTAGCCAGATTTTGTTCATTTTCATGTTTTCTTCCTTTCTGTTGAAATTGTCCACATGCATGTGGATTTCAATGGCTTCTCTGTGTAGTCTGACATGGTGGTTGTGAGAGTGGTCCAGCATTTCTGTGTTCTCAAATAACATGCTGTGTCCAGGTTGGTTCATCAGGTGGTCTGCTATGGCTGGCTTCTCTGGTTGAAGTAGTCTGCAGTGCCTTTCATGTTCCTTGATTCATGTTTGGGCGCTGAGTTTGGTGGTCTTGTAGACTTGTCTACAGTTGCATGGAATACGGTAGATTCCTGCAGAGGTCAGATGGTCCCTCTTGTCCTTTGCTGAACGTAGCATTTGTTGGATTTTCTTGGTGGGTCTGTGTGGTTTGTATGTTGTGTTTCCTCATCAGCTTCCCTATGCAGTCAGTGGTTCCCTTGATGTATGGCAAGAACACTTTTCCTCTGGGTAGAGTTGTAGTTCACCTACATTCAGAGAGAACTGTGGACTCAAACTATGATTGATCTGGACCGAATTTGACACGGATACTCAATATGCCCAAATGTGACTACTGGTGGGGTTTGGGGAAAATAGACATTGACATTTGGGAGTTGTAGTTGCTGAGATTTATAGTTCACCTAAAATCAAAGAGCATTCTGAGCCCCACCAGCGATAGAATTGGGCCAAACTTCCCACACAGAACCCCCATGACCAACAGAAAATATTGTGTTTTCTGATGGTCTTTGGTGACCCATCTGATACTTCCTTGGAACCCCCCCAGGGGTCCCGACCCCCAGGTTGAGAAACGCTGATCTAATATGTAATAGTTTCTTTTGTTGTTGTTGCTACTTGTTGTCAAATCATCTTTGATTTATAGTGGCCCTATGAATAAAAGACCTTCATGAGATGTTGTTCAAGTCTTGCAGATTAGGGGCATAGCTTCATTGACTGAATCAATCAAACTCGAACTCTGTTTCATTCTATTCCTACTTCTTTCCACTTTGTCAGGGATTATTATCATCCAGGCACACAAATCCCCCCCACTCTCTTCACTAGTGCCCTGTAACTGTTTGACGTATTTTGTCTGGCTCCTTAGGTGAAGCCTGTCTCATTTGGGAAACCCTACCAGAAGCGAAGTGATAATGCTGCCGTTAGTATAACCCAGTGGTTCCCAATCTATTTTTTGACCAGGGACCACTTTGATGAGGAACCACTCTCCAACAGGAAACCATTGGGTTTGCTCTGTGCCTTGCCTGTGACCAATGAGGGTGTGTCTGGGCTCAGGCCGGTGGCGGGCGTATTCTGGATGGTAGTGGTGCAGTTGCCAAGGAAAACCGTCACCGCAACTGCCCCACCCACTTGGCAGATGCCCGCTACCATCCTGGTCCAGGTGCATCCTCATTGGCCGAGGCCCTGGAAGTCCTGTCCCCGTCCCCCCCCCAAAGTCCCCATCTGGAATACCCCACCACCACCACCACTGGCTGTCCTTTATTTTCAAACAGCAACGTTTGGTCAAGTCAGGGATTATTGTTCATTCAATGAAATATCCTGAATTGGAAGTGTTGACACTCAAAACAATTGCAGGGAGTTTATTGTGTGATTAATACCCTGGTGTCCTCCACACTACCACACACACTTGTGGACTTTTCTGCATAGAGTAACATTTGCTAAATCGTTCACAACAATACAGGTGTAAATGGTGATCATTATCTGCGATTGAGTATTTCAGAGTAAAACAAATAGATGTGCTCTCCATCTGCCACACATGGCGAAAATGCATGACCTTTCCCCACTTTCTTTTGCAGAGGAATTGATACGTTAGAACGGTTGGGTTGAAAAGAAAGGAAAAAGAAGACGGGGAGACAGACATGAAACCTCTCTTCAGGCAGCGGAGAGATAGGGGTGCGGCACTGACTGAGGTAAGTGCAAGTTTTGCAGCTCGTACATTTGATCAATGTGGTGATTTCCTGTGATGTTAGAGTTGAAGTCACGTATTCTTTTTATTAAGTATGGCTGTTCCCGACTGGATTAGAAGAAAACTGCAAATTCTTTCCACTACTGCAGCTACCAGCTGTGTTAAGCGCCCATAACTTCTGGTCCTGTTTGTGTTTCCAAGGGCAACATATCAATGTTATCTTCTAACTATTCCTGTGAGCAACAAGGTGGCGGTAGCCGACCTCTTATCTGTCAGGCTGGAGTAATAACGCTCGAAGAGGCCTGAGATAGTTGGTTGGGGCTGTTGAAAGGTGGCTGGCTTGGCCTGTACCACTTGGCATTCCACTATGACAACTTCAGGTCCCATCCATGCCTCATGATGTGAGATTGATGAGTGTTCATAGATTGGTATGGCTTAAAGGAGAACAAATGTGTTGCGGCTGAGGTCGCACAAAAATGTGTTGGCTAAAGTTTCCAAGAGAGGAGATTCCATCTGAACATGAGAAAGAACTTCCTGACTGTGAGAGCCGTTCAGCAGTGGAACTCTCTGCCCTGGAGTGTGGTGGAGGCTCCCTCTTTGGAAGCTTTTAAACAGGGGCTGGATGGCCATCTGTCAGGAGTGATTTGAATGCAATATTCCTGCTTCTTGGCAGGGGGTTGGACTGGATGGCCCATGAGGTCTCTTCCAACTCTTTGATTCTATGATTCTATAAGTGTAAGGACTAGGCTATTGTAAGGTCTTACTTCGGGAGTCCTGGACCTGACTTAAATCTGAGTTTTCTGCTTCTCTGTGTCAGCATCAATGGCGGAAGTCTCACCTCTTCCAACAGCTAATGACAGGAATCGTGTAGGCTGTGGTTTGGGGTCTGGCAGCAGAGTTTGATTAATAGGCTCTCTGTGGTTAGTTCAGTTTAGGACAAGAGGGGTTTTATGCCTGCTGAGGCAGAGAAAAGAACAGCGTGGGAGGAAACCCTTTGGACCAGGATGGGGAAGAGGGACAGAAAGGTCTCAAAGAACACATGAAGGGAAAGTGGCCATTGGGAAGTCATGGCTTGTTAGCTGTGGTCGGCCCCACATTTACAGGGCAACGATAAGCCGATCCAGTACAGGGTGAAGGCCATAATAATGTAAGAGAACTGGAATACAAATAAAGATAAATTCTTCACATATAGAATCATAGAATCATAAAGTTGGAAGAGACCTCATGGGCAATCTAGTCCAACCTCCTGCCAAGAAGCAGGAAAATTGCATTCAAAGCACCCCCGACAGATGGCCATCCAGCCTCTGTTTAAAAGCTTCCAAAGAAGGAGTCTCCACATCCGTAGGTGGCTGTGGAGCCCTATTCTTGATCTGCATCGTCTCCCGCAGTGAGGGAATTGGTTTCCAGGTGGAAGGCGGTCCCGGTCAGGGTTGGCTTGACGTGCCTTCCTCTTGGCACATTTCTCTCTTTCGCCTCTTCAAATTCTGCAGCACTGCTGGTCACAGCTGATCTCCAGCAGGAGCGCTTAAGGGCCAGGGCTTCCCAGTTCCCAATTTCTATGCCAGAGTTTTTAAGGTTGGCTTTGAGCCCATCTTTAAATCTCTTTTCCTGCCCACCAACATTCTGTTTACCATTCTTTAGTTCGGAGTAGATCAACTGCTTTGGGAGACGGTGGTCAGGCATTCGCACAATGTGGCCCGTCCAGCGGAGTTGATGGTGGAGGACCATTGCTTCAATGCTTGTGGTCTTTGCTTCTTCCAGCACACTGATATTTGTCTGCTTGTCTTCCAAAGAGGTTTGCAGGATTTTCCGGAGGCAGCGCTGATGGAATCGTTCCAGGAGTTGCATGTGGCGTTTGTAGACAGTCCATGTTTCGCAGGAATATACCAGAGTTGGGGGGGGGGGGGCAATTGCTTTATAAACAAGCACCTTGGTATAGAATCATAGAATCATAGAATCATAGAATCATAGAATCATAGAATCAAAGAGTTGGAAGAGACCTCATGGGCCATCCAGCCCAACCCCCTGCCAAGAAGCAGGACTATTGCATTCAAATCACCCCTGACAGATGGCCATCCAGCCTCTGCTTAAAAGCTTCCAAAGAAGGAGCCTCCACCACACTCCGGGGCAGAGAGTTCCACTGCTGAACGGCTCTCACAGTCAGGAAGTTCTTCCTAATGTATCCCTGCGGATGTCCCAGTCCTCAAACACTCTCTGATTCATTCAGGAAAAATGCTGCACTCGCAGAGCTCAGGCGGTGTTGAATTTCAGTATCAATGTTGACTGGTGGAGAGGTGGCTGCCAAGGTAGCGGAAATGGTCAACATTTTCTAATGTTACACCATAAAGCTGTATCTCTGGCGTTGGAGAGGGATGGGTTGGTGACTGCTGGAAAAGGCCTCCCGGTTATCCAAGTACTATATATGTTACAGTATTTTAGAACTGGAACTATATTTTTTTTTTACAGAGAATCCTTTTCAGAATAGTATTAGTTCTCATTAAAAAATTCTAAGTTTATATAAATACCACAAAACATTATCAACAATGTTTAAAAGGGGACCTGTTCATGTTTTTTTTTTAAAAAAAATCTTATCTGTCACAAGCTGTGACATAGCCATAAATGAAGAGTTTTTAAACTGTAGGATAAAACCCTACGAAGTTCAACAGCGGCCCATTCCTCATCGTTGTGTTTATTCAAAAAGCAACCCTGCTGCTGAGTTAAAAGAGGCTCATTCACAAACAAATGTGCATGAGATTGTTCATGCCTAGATTTCTGTCCTTTGAGATACCGACACCAGCCTTGTTTACCCGAAATATCATAGCATACCATGAAAAAGCAGTCCCTGGCAACTGGAACTTCCAGTTTCCTGTATACTTCTGTTTGTATTGTACATCTGAAGGTCTGAAATTAAGCAGAAAATATTGTTGCAGTCAGAGCCCCCAGTGGTGCAGTGGGTTAAAGCGCTGAGCTGCTGAGCCTGCTGACCGAAAGGTCGCAGGTTCGAATCTGGAGAGCGGGGTGAGCTTCCACTGTCAGCCCCAGCTTCTGCCAACCTAGCAGTTCGAAAAGTGTGAGTAGATAAATAGGTACTGCTCTGGCAGGAAGGTAACGGTGCACCATACAGTCATGCCGGCCACATGACATTGGAGGTGTCTATGGACAACGCTGGCTCTTTGTCTTAGAAATGGAGATGAGCACCACACCCCAGAGTTGGAAACGACTGGACTTAATGTCAGGGGACAACCTTTACCTTTTTATTGTTGCAGTCATTAGATATATTAAGGTATACTTGTTGGGAAATCGTAATGAGAAAGGAAAAAAAGCTGATCAAAGTAATATATCAAAATCTATTAGAATGGAGCAATGAGAAAGACCTAATAAAGGAAAATATGATTAAGTGGGCAAGAGATATAGGTCACTCGATACTTCTAAAAGAGTGGGAACATGTCTGGAAGGTCAAACTAAAGTTCACAAAAGCCATGGACATATTAGAGAACTGGCTTAAAATGTTCCATCGATGGCATTTGACACCTGCCCAACTTACTAAATTTAATGAAAAACTCGATAGTTTATGTTGGAAATGCAGGAAAGAAATGGGAACTTACTATCATTTATTCTGGAGTTGTAAGGAGATCCAAAAATTTTGGACTTTGGTCCATAAACATACACAAAATATAATTAAAACAAAATTCGATATGAAACCTGAATATTATTTGTTGAACATAACAAATCTTGATTTCAAGAAAAATGAGGAAAAATCTTTTTTTATCTGTCAGCAGCTGCACAAAAATGGAAAACGAAAGAAATCCCTTCCAATGAGGATTGAATTAAGAAAATAGTAGAATATATGGATCTGGATAGGCTTTCTTACTTACTAAGGGAACAGAGTAATGAAAAGCCAACAAACTGGAACCAATTAAAAGAGTACCTAAGAGGGAAAATTAAACTTAATATTTAACATTCGCCACTATGAATTAACCTCGATTATGGTGCGAATGAGACCATAAGAAGACATAAGCAACTCAATGCCTGTACCTCTGTGGACTGAACTAGAAGTCCTTGATTATATATATATATATATATATATATATATATATATATATATATGAGCCCCCGGTGGCACAGTGAGTTAAAGCACTGAGCTGAGCTGTTGAGCTTGTTGATCGAAAGGTCGCAGGTTCGATTCCAGGGAGCGGCATGAGCTTCCGTTGTCAGCCCTAGCTTCTGCCAACCTAGCAGTTCGAAAATATGCAAATGTGAGTAGATCAATAGGTACCACTCCGTCGGGAAGGTAACGGCGCTCCATGCAGTCATACCGGCCACATGACCTTGGAGGTGTCTACGGACAATGCTGGCTCTTCGGCTTAGAAATGGAGATGAGCACCACAACCCAGAGTCAGACATGACTGGACTTCATGTCAGGGGACTACCTTTACCTATATATATATATATATATATATATATATATATATATATTCTTTTCTCTATTTCTTTTTCTTTCTTTTTTTTGGTTCCCAACACATCCTCTCTCCCCCACACAACCTTACCCTCCCTCAATTTCCTACTTTCCTGTCACGTGGATTGTTCCCCCTCTTTCCCAGTTGAAGAAAAATCTCAATAAAATTATTATATAAAAAAAGATATATTAAGGTATAGTATATAGTTTTTGTAAGCACCGTGTAGTATAAAAGATTGTGCTTTCAATAACCCTTGGGAAGCTTGAGTTTAGACATGCAGTGCCTGTAGTGGTAGCGGTTATTCCTGGATGTTGATGTCTAGTAAGGAAATTGGATGAATCACAGGAACCACAAGAACATATAGAAGGCCAAAACAGAGGGAAAGGAGGAGGTTCTCACATTGGTAGCAGAGGTAGAGTTAAGTGAAAGTTCCCCCAGTGTACACACTGAGACACATACACACAGACGACTCTGGAGCAGCATCCAACAGACACTTTGGGTGGAGAATGATATGGAGATCCAACATCTCCACCTGCTGGTCTGTGGCCAGCAGTTTCCTTGAGTCTTCCTTCCATCATGGCTTTGAAGGGTTGGAAGCTGAGAAGCGAGTCCTTCCGTCCAGGTTCTTTTTTCACTTAGGTAGGAAGTCTTTCACATGACGTTCCAGGTCCAAGTTTTGCCTACATTTCTATCTTGTAAAGAGGAAGAATGACAGATAGGTAGCCTTTGCCATAACATGCTAATATATTTCTTGGGATAGTACCTTTAGGGCCACTAAATCCTTCTGCTTTTAGTGTCGCAGACATCCATTTTTCCTTTCGGAAGAATGGCTTCAAACGACAAGAAAGGAGATTCCATCTGAACATTAGGAAGAACTTCCTGACTGTGAGAGCTGTTCAGCAGTGGAACTCTCTGCCCCAGAGTGTGATGGAGGCTCCTTCTTTGGAAGCTTTTAAATAGAGGTTGGATAGCCATCTGTCAGGGGTGTTTTGAATGTGATTTTCCTGCTTCTTGGCAGGGGATTGGACTGGATGGCCCATGATGTCTCTTCCAACTCTATGATTATAAACATTCTAAAAAATTATCAGCAAATAATTCACCCTCCCCTTCTATAAGCCATAAATGCTTTGTTGACCAGGTTCCATTTATAATTGGCATGTAGCTGCCCCATACACTAGGGCAGGCATTGGCAATCTTCCGCCTTCCAATTGTTTTGGACTTCAACTTCATTTTGTTAGTTTTGGCCCATCTCTAATCTGTCAAGATCATTTTGAATCCTGCTCCTGTCCTCTGGAGTATTGGCTATCCTTTCCAATTTGGTGTCATCTGCAAACTTGATGATCATGCCTTCTAGCCCTTCAGTGACAAATGCAAGGTACTCCACTTAGGCAGAAAAAATTAAATGCAAAGATACAGAATGGGGGACGCATGACTCGAGAGACTTCAACTCCCACAATTCCTAACATCCAGTATGCTGACTGGGATTTCTGGGAGATGAAGTCCACAACGCATGGAGGGTCGAAGTTTGCCCGTACCTGCACTAGGGCAATACTGGCGTCAGAAACCAGTTAGGCTTCCAACAAATTACTTGAATGCAATCCAGCGTACCAGTCAGTGTGTAAATGAAATGCCAACACTGGGTAGAGAGATGACTCACCGTTTTGGGGAATGGAGAAACAGAAAACAGGATGGTGGTTATAGTAAAAGTCCTTTGATTCTAACAAAAAGCATGATCATTTTGTCCAGCCCTGCTCTTTGGCAGAGTGAAGCAGCCAGCTGAGACAACAAACCTGCGTATCATGAAAGGCCAACAAATTATTGGTTACTCACTTTATTGAGTTTCCATTGCAAAGGATGGTGAGAAACAGAATTCCAACTTTTCCTCAGGTGGCACAATAACTTGACCAATTTTAGAAAGGCTTTTTTCTATTCCACTTCAAAGAACAAAGTAACAACTTGCATTTTGTTGGCTGGAGCCTGAAAAGGAAGCACCCCATTGCAATTTGACATTGCTGGTGTCATTCCTACCAAATTATTACTGGCCTTGCACCACTGGAGAAATTACACTGTTTAGCCGGTATTGCACCACCTGACATCCGCCGGGAAGTAGCAGCCAATAGTGAAAGGACCAAGGCAGTGACATCTCCAGCTCATCCTCTGATTGGGTATCAGCCAGCACGCCAACGACTTAAATAAAGAAATAGTTTTCTAAGATCTACAGAGACACTCGCTGGAACACCTCAGCAAGTGAGAGTCCAAACGTGGCAGGCTCAAACCCAGAACTCCAATCAATGGCTGATACCAAATGAGAGACTCCCTCCTGGGCACACAGAAAACTGGGCGACTTGGAAGGTGCTGAACAGACTGCGCTCTGGCACCACGAGAAGCAGAGCCAACCTTAAGAAATGGGGCCACAAAGTGGAATCCACGACATGCGAGTGTGGAGAAGAGCAAACTACAGACCACCTGCTGCGATGCAACCTGAGCCCCGCCACATGCACAATGGAGGACCTTCTTATAGTAACACCAGAGGCACTCCAAGTGGCCAGATACTGGTCAAAGGACATTTAATCAACTACCAAACTTGCAGACTTTGTGCTTTGTTTGTTTGTTTGTTTGTTTGTTTGTTTGTTTGTTAGTTAGTTAGTTAAAAATGCAGTACAACTGTTTGGTTTGCTCCTGATACGATAAATAAATAAAAATTACTGGCCCCTGGAAATATCATCTACGTTTATCGCCTGTTCTTCAGCCACCCAGGTCTCCCTGCCCTACTGACCGCTGGAAGGGAAGTTGAATTTCCACTTCCCAAGTTCAAAGTTTCACTGCTTGGGTTGCATTTGCCTGCAGACCTTGTGCTCCCTCCACCCCTGCTTCCTGCTTCGGGAAAAGCCTGGCTGCTGAATTCCTTGCTTTTTACTATCCCACCAAGTTGATGTTTCATCCTCTACGCCTCCCCCATCCCTGCCAAGATTTCTCAGTCAGCAGGAGGAAGTTCTCATATAACAGCCTGCATAATTGTTTATTTTTGGAGAAAATTGCTTCCATATAGGGGGAAAAGGCCAGCGTTTTTCAGCCTGCCTTATGAAGAACTGAAGCTCTCTCATTTAGATACTTTCTCATGTTGTACGCTTGTCCACCCTCTGCTAAAACATTGCATTTGCTCCTTTCTCTTCTTAAACTTGCTCTGTATTCACTCCCTCAACTTTTAAGACTGAATTTGCACAAATTAGGGATGTTTTGAGAACTTCTAGAACAGTCAACTGCATTGCACTGTTGGCTGGACAGCCCTTGAAATGGTTTAAAACAGTGGTTATCAAACTGTGGGTCCCCAGATGTTTTGACCTTCAACTCCCAGAAAACCTAACAGTTTATAAACTGGCTGGGATTTCTGGGAGTTGTAGGCCAATGGTCTAAAATATAGCTATTCACTGGAGCTCCCGGTGGGTTAAACGCAGGTTCGAATCCAGGGAGAGTGTGGATGAGCTCCCTCTATCAGCTTCAGCTCCTCATGCGGGGACATGAGAGAAGCCTCCCACAAGGATGGTAACACATCAAAACATCCAAGCATCCCCTGGGCAACATCCTTGTAGACAGCCAATTCTCTCATACCAGAAGTGACTTGCAGTTTCTCAAGTTGCTCCTGACACAACCAAAAAACAAAAAAAACCAAAAAAAACCCCACACAAAAAAACCTAAAACAAAACCTGGAATGGTACTATATCTCACATGTTTCAGGACAGTTTCATTGATTCCCAGTGTTGAGTGTCATTGAGAACGATGGTTAATTTCCTGTGCATTTAAGTGGAACCTATCAATGTTTTATTGACCAGTTTTTTGGAGGGAGTTTGGCCATGCCATCATCTGACGTTGAGAGAGTATAAATGGACCAAAGTCACTCAATGGGTTTCCATGGCCAAGTAGGGATTTGAACCCTGATCTCCGGAGCCATAGTCCAGTGCTCTAACCACACTATACTTTATCTCCAAAGCCTAAATGGAATCTGATTACCTGAAGGTAATCCCATGCAGGGGCAGCTCGTCCATTACGCGAAGTAAGCGGTTGCAGAGCACTTTTTTTTGCCAGGGACGCAGAGGCGCCTCTGTAAATGCCCCTCGACTGCCACTTGAGGAGCGCCCCCTCAGCTCACAACAGCCCTAGCAGTCCGGGGGGAGCCTCGGCTTTCTTGCCTCGCTGCTGGGCGATCCTCTTCCCAAAGGGGCCGGGCCCTTGAGCCTCGCCTAGCCCATCTCGTTCCTGCTCCACCTGGCCACCGGGTGTGCGAGCAGAGCTGGCGCTCAATCGTTCTCCGCGTTCTATCCCCTCCCCATGACCGGCTCCCTTTCCCAATCCCCCGGCGCTCCACCCGCCTCCTCTCTTCTCCCCAATCCGTGGGTGGGCCAAGGGACGGAGCCACCACGCCTGGCCCACTTTGGGTCCGGAGGCATGTCTGAAGACCCTAGCGGGCGCACCAAAAGTTGCCTCTTCTCCTGACTTTCACTTCAGCCATTGGGACCAAGAGAGAAAGAGAGACCTTCCGGCTGGAGGTATCTCCCACCTCCGCTCCCACCTTTATTTTTGCACCTACCTTCAGGAAAGGTGGGCATCTCCACCTCTCTCTCTCGCTCTCTCTCTCTCTCGGTCCCAATGGCTGAGGAGAAAGTCAGGAGAAGAGGTGACTTTTGGTGCACATGCCGGGGTCTTCAGGCACGCCTCTGGACCCAAAGTGGGCCAGGCAAGGGAGCAAATGCGGCAAGTGTAGGTACTGGGATGTATAATTCACCTACAATCAAAGAACATTCTGAACTCCACCAATTATGGAATGGAACCAAATATGGCACACAGAACTCCCACGACAAACAGAAAATATATATCAATGATTGGTTGGGGGGGGGGGGGGGCGCCAAAATACTGTTTGCTTACCATTGAAAATTACCTAGGGCCGACTCTGATCCCATGTTAGCATTTTGGAAGCCTCTTTCCAGAACAGATAGATGACTAGTAGAGGAAAAGTTCAACCTATCTCTGCAATGACATGGAGGCTCAATATATATCATCCCATGTATGTATGTATATATGTATGTATGCATGTATGTATGTATGTATGATCATTTTCCATTGGATATGAGAGGGAATGATTTCTGTTTTACTTCAACGGTAATAGGTGCAACTTTGCATATGCTGAAGTCGCTGAGAGCACAGTGGGCTACTTCTCCTGTTTTGAAAGCACCAGTTTATCTTTATTGTCCATCTGACATATTTTGTTCTGGCCAAAAGCCAGATCCACAGTCTCCCCAATCTGTTTATTCCTGAGCTGTTAGAAATTTTGCATGGTTCAGGCCATAATCTCAGCCCCCCAGTTCGGCAAGAGGATGATGTGGCTGTTCCTGTGTCCCTTCTGAGTTTCTTTGTGCCTCAAAAGAAAGCAAAAAAGCCCTTCTCCCAGCTTCTCCCTTACTGCTATTTTTAAAACATTTGTTTTTCTTTCCCATTTGGTGCTTGCTGATCATGGATTATATTTTTTAGCAGAGCAGGAAGCCCCTGGGCTCAGGATGCCCACCCACCCTTCCTGTCTCTAATCAGCTGCTTTTGTCTGTCTCCGCTAATGGCCTCTGGAGTAGAGTTTGAATAAAACTGTGGCCTTTTGCTGGGATCTGTCCTGAAAAGGTCCACATTGTTAGTTGCACTGAGAATTCGTTGTTTATTCGTTCAGTCACTTCCGACTCTTTGTGACTTCATGGACCAGCCCACGCCCAGAGCTCCCTGTCGGCCGTCTCCACCCCCAGCTCCTTCAAGGTCAAGCCAGTCACTTCAAGGATCCCATCCATCCATCTTGCCCTTGATCGGTCCCTCTTCCTTTTTCCTTCAATTTTCCCCAGCATCATTGTCTTCTCTAAGCTTTCCTTTCTTCTCATGATGTGGCCAAAGTACTCTATCTTGGCCTCTACTATCCTTCCCTCCAACGAGCAGTCAGGCTTTACTTCCTGAAGTATGGACTGGTTGGATCTTCTCACGGTCCAAGGCACTTTCAGAACTTTCCTCCAACACTACAGTTCAAAAGCGTCTATCTTCCTTCGCTCAGCCTTCCCTATGGTCCAGCTCTCACATCCGTAGGCATTATTATTATGTATTTTGAGTTGGGACTGGCAGTTGGATTTTTGCTGTGAGTTTTTTTGGGCTGTATGGCCATGTTCCAGAAACATTTTCTCCTGAGGTTTCGCCTGCATCTATGGCAGGCATCCACAGAGGTTATGAGGTCTCATAGAAACGTCAGGAGAGAATGCTTCTGGAACATGGCCATACAGCCTGAAAAACTCATAATAACACAGTGATTCTGACCTTGACAATACATTAATAATTAAAACTTTTAGTCATATGTGTACTCAGCTGAAGCTTCATTGTTGTAAAATACACACAATTTACAAAATTCATTTGAGTGGAAGATATGTTTACATAAAGAAGGTGCATGGATGATTTAAATTAAGCACAAAAGGGTCTTTTTAAAACCTTGATGGACCTCATCACATGGATGAGGTCCAGCATTGCGATTAGCCAGCCTCTGTGGCAAAACTGAGCAGCACAGCGGCAATCCCGACTCCCCAGCTGGCAGCAGACACTTCCCCGTCACTTGTGGAGAACCGTCACCGCGCAGCTTAATCCTGCAGTAGTCCTATTGGCAACGTAGTGTCCTATCACACTGCTGCCCCAGTTCACTACCAGAGCCTCGGCGGGAGTCATCCTACATCATCTCATGGGGCTTCATGATTGCAGTGGGATAGAAGCAACGAAGATCCGCATTGTTAAAGCAATGGTATTCCCCATCGTCACCTACGGATGTGAGAGCTGGACTATAGGGAAGGCTGAGCGAAGGAAGATAGATGCTTTTGAACTGTTGTGCTGGAGGAAAGTTCTGAGAGTGCCTTGGACCGCGAGAAGATCCAACCAGTCCATCCTGACTTCTCATTGGAAGGAAGGATAGTAGAGGCAAAGATTAAGTACTTTGGCCATATGATGAGAAGACAGGAAAGCTTAGAAAAGACAATGATGCTGGGGAAAATGGAAGGAAAAAGAAAGAGGGGGCGACCAAGGGCAAGATGGTATCGTTGAAGTGACTGGCTTGACCTTGAAGGAGCTGGGGGTGGTGACGGCCAACAGGGAGCTCTGGCATGGGCTGGTCCATGAGGTCACGAAGAGTCAGAAACAACTGAATGAATAAACAACAATAAGAAGCATCCAAGGATGCTTATTTTTTTCACGTGTGATGAGTTAGGCCAGGGGTCCTCAAAGTTTCAGAGGGCCTGGTCACAGTCCCTCCAACTGTTGGAGAGCCGGATTATAATTTGGAAAAAAAATATGAATGAATTCCTATGCACACTGCACATATCTTATTTGTAATGCAACCCCCCTCCCTTAAAAACAATACAATAATTAAAATTCTAACAAATATAAGCTTATTAGTATTTCAATAGGAAGTGTGGGCCTGCTTTTGGCTGATGAGATAGGATTGTTGTTGTTGTTGTTGTTGTTGTGTGTTTTCAAGACTTAGGTTGACCCTGAGCAAGAGCCAGGTAGAGGATCTTGGAGGGCTATATTCGGTCCTCGGGCCTTAGTTTGAGGACCCCTGAGTTAGGCAGTGCCATTTATAGAACACGTTTTTCTTAGAAGCCAAGCTTTTTAAAACAAGAATAATTTCCCTTGAAAACTGGGATGATTCCTTGTTTTGAAACTGTGTGTGTATTTTAAAAAGAATACAAATATCACTAGTACAAGTACATTCACACCTAGCTCCAGCAGACAAGAGTTCTTTGTCCCACCCTGGTCATTCCACAGATATATAAACCCTTTTTCCTAGTTCCGACAGACCTCACTACCTCTGAGGATGCTTGCCATAGATGCAGGCGAAATGTCAGGAGAGAATGCCTCTAGACCATGGCCATACAGCCGGAAAAAACCTACAACAACCCAGTGATTCTGGCCATGAAAGCCTTCGACAATACATTAAATATTTCTGTCAAGAAATCACACACATAAACACAAAACTCAGTACTCCTCTCCCCTCTTTGTGTCTCTTGGGTCTGCATTTTAAAAGAATTCTCTGAAATCGGTCTGGGTCCTGTTGCGAATATCATTAGCCTGGAAAACCATTCCCAGAAGCCTGCAAAGGGCTGTTGAGGGTGCCAAAAGCAACAGTGGACCTTGGCTTTGAGGTATTAATGCAATTGTAATATGAGAAGCAGCTCGGTGTTGCTAGCCCTAGAAATCATGAGAGTGCTGTAGCTAAAGAAAATCATTGAAGTTATAACACAGGAGAAATCTTTCTTTCGGCGAAAGGAGTTCAGAGAAAGGATTCAATCTGAAAAATGACACTTCCGCCTGCAATGAATTAGTGAAGAGCAGCATTTTCTTCTGTGATCTGAAGTCCTAATTCTGTGGTGAACCACTAGGCTTCAGACCTGGGAAGATTTCTTCTATAACAGATCTGACGACGGATGCCTATATCTTCTGGCTTCATATCATAAATGTCTGACAACTTGTTGTTGTTCATTCATTCAGTCATTTCCAACTCTTCATGACCTCATGGACCAGTCCACACCAGAGCTCCCTGTCGGCCGTCACCACCCCCAGCTCCTTCAAGATCAAGCCATACACTTCAAGGATACCATCCATCCATCTTGCCCTTGGTTGGCCACTCTTCCTTTTTCCTTCCATTTTCCCCAGCATTATTGTCTTCTCTAAGCTTTCCTTTCTTCTCATGATGTGGCCAAAGTACTTCATCTTGGCCTCTACTAGCCTTCCCTCCAATGAGCAATCAGGCTTTATTTCTTGAAGTATGGACTAGTTGGATCTTCTCACGGTCCAAGGCACTCTCAGAACTTTCCTCCAGCACCAGAGTTCAAAAGCATCTATCTTCCTTCGCTCCGCCTTCCCTAAGGTCCAGCTCTCACATCCGTAGGTTACTACGGGGAACACCATTGCTTTAACTATGCAGATCTTCGTTGCCAGTGTGATGTCTCTACGTTTCACTATTTTGTCGAGATTGGACATTGCTCTCCTCCCAAGAAGTAAGCGTCTCCTGATTTCCTGGCTACAGTGTGTTTCTGCAGTAATCTTTGCACCTAGAAATACAAAGTCTGTCACTGCCTCCGCGTTTCCCCCCTCTATTTCCCAGTTGTCAATCATTCTTGTTGCCATAATCTTGGGTTTTTTATGTTTAGTGCAGCTTTTGCGCTTTCTTCTTTCACCTTGATTAGAAGGCTCCTCAGCTCCTTCTCGCTTTCGGCCATCAAAGTGTTGTCATCTGCATATCTAAGGTTATTAATGTTTCTTCCAGCAATTTTCACCCCTGCCTTGCATTTGTGAAGCCCCGCACATCGCATGATGTGTTCTGCATACAAGCTGAATAGGTTGGGAGAGAGGATACAACCCTGCCGTACGCCTTTCCCAATCTTGAACCAGTCTGTTGTTCCATGGTCAGTTCTTACTGTTGCTACTTGATCATTATTATCACGTTGCCAAGGCTCTGCCTTATTTAGGTAGAGATGAATCAAACTCCCAGTTTTAACAAACAGTTTAATTACAACAGCACATTACTTGCTGGCTGTTTTTATAGTCCAAAATATAAAACACAAAAATAGCACGCAGCTACAAAATAAACAAAAACTGATAGCAAAAATAACTTCATAGTCAAAAGGGTCCAGTCCAATGGTCAAATGCTGAGAGTTCAATAAACAAAGTCCAGGGATCAAGAGTCTATACTAGGGGTCCTCAAAACTGTTTAAACAGAGGGCCAGGGCACAATCCCTCAAACTGTTGGAGGGACGGATTATAATTTGAAAAAACATGAATGAATTCCCATGCACACTGCACATATCTTATTTGTAGTGCAAAAAACACTTAAAAACAACACAATAATTGAAATGAAGAACAATTTTAACAAATATCAACTTATCACTATTTCAGTGGGAAGTGTAGGCCTGCTTTTGGCTGATGAGATAGGATTGTTGTTGTGTGCTTTCAAGTCATTTCAGATTTAGGTTGACCCTGAGCGAGGGCCAGGTAAATAACCTTGGAGGGCCTTATCCGGCCGCAGGGCCTTAGTTTGAGGACCCCGGGTCTATACCATAGTCAAAAGCCAGTCCAAAGGTTCAAGGTTCCAGGATTCCAAGATTACAGGAGACAGGTCAGGTAACTGAAAAATCCAACAGACCTGGGGGGAAAACCAGCAGCATCCACCACCAAATACAACAGATACTTTTCTCCCAAAGATCAGTCTCAAGGTTAGCTCCTTAAATCCAGTAACACCCAGCTGCAACCCATCTCCTGCACACCTCCACCTCTAATTGCTTTCACCCATGAACTCACACACTACAGATTACCAAACCTCTAGAACTAATACTCACATTAACCCTTCCCATCACCAACCATCAACTGCAGAACATATGACAATTATACAGATTCCTCAGGAGAGGGATAAGGTGATTTGGTGATCTGACAACTACTTTGTATATATTACACTTGTACAACATTTTTTGTTCCTGGATTCTAAATGTAATTTCCTAATTGGTTCTATCATAAAAATATAGAAAAAGTTTATTAAACTGCACAAACTTTGTTTTTGTGGGACATCCTGTAGCACATTTTGCTATAGTTTTTCAATGAATATCTCATCCAGTCTCAAACAATTCAACATAGTTTGTTGCAGCCACAAAAACGAAGTTCCCGGAGTGTAAAAAACTACTTTCAAAGTACACACCACACAATTAAACAGGAATAACATTTTCCAACCAGGAACAAAAAATGTTTCAAGTTTTGTTACATAGTGTTATAGGAATTCCCAACAACGAATCATAAATTAAAATACATTCACAGATGAATTCATCCCTCTTCTTCCTTTATAAGCATTTACAATTAATTGCAGTTCTTATCTAGTTTTTGTAGGTTGCCAACAAATTGTCTAATAAAATAAGAGCAAGTCCATATATAATTGAGCTCCAAAGTATTTTTTTGTAAACATTAAAATATTTTAAAATAAAAATACAATTAAAATGCAATTCAGAGCTGGCTGGATTGAAATTTTGGCTATGGAGCTATATATGGCTGGAAAGTTGTATAGCAAAGGTGTCAAACTGATTCTCACTGCGGGACACATCAGCCTTATAGTTGCCTTCAAAAGGGTCGGTTACCATTGTAAGACTATATAAATGTATGTTTATGTTTCCCTAGGCATGCAAAGTCTCATGTGTCACATAAAAATGACTTGACGGGACAGATTCGGCCCATGAGCCTTGCATTTTGACGTGTGTTGTAGACTGAATTAGAACCTTACGTTCTTTTCTATCACCATATATGCCTGAGACTATTTGGTCCAGGCTGTCCACAATAGACAATACTTCATTATATTTCAGACTAGCTTTAGTTGGAGACCAATAAAATAAAATACAAGAACTCAAGAACAAGCAAGCCTTTACAGCAAGGCAGATTTATAGTTTCTGCAAGCTGCAGTATGTGCAAAGTTTACATATAGATCTACCAGTCAGGATGTTATCTTTAAAAAGAATAGCCAGCTACCCATTTTTCTTCCCATGAGCTTATGCATGTTTTATACAGCTGAGTTAGTCAGAGGGGCCCAATGCAAGACTTGGTTGCATAACGCAGGGGGTTCGCAAACTGTGCTCCATGGAGCCCTTGGGGTTCTTTCGAGTGATCGTGAGGGGCTCCCACGGCATCATGCTGCCTCCCAGCCCCTCTCCTCCTCCTCCTCCCCTCCTCCTCCCCCTCCGCCTCCTCCTCCTCCCCCTTCTCACCCTCCTCCTCCTCGCCCTCTCCCTCCTTCTCCTCCCCTCCTCCCCCTCTTCCTCCTCCCCCACCTCGCCCTCCTCCTCCTCCCCCTCCCCTTCTCCTCCCCCTCCCCCTCCTCCTCCCCTCCTCCTCCTCCCCCTCCCCCTCCTCCTCCTCGCCCTCCTCCTCCTCCCCCTCTTCCTCCTCCCCCCCTTCCTCCTCCTCCCCTCCTCCTCCTCCCCCCTTCCTCCTCCTCCTGCTCCTCCCCCCTCCTCCTCCCCCTTCTCGCCCCCCTCCCCACTCTCCCCCCCCCTCCACCTTCTCCTCCCCTCCTCCTCCTCTTCCTCCTCCCCCTCCTCGTCCTCCTCCTCGCTCTCCTCCCCCCTCCTCCTCCTTGCCCCCCTCCTCCCCCTCGCCCCCCTCCTCTCCTCCCCCCCTCCTCCTCCTCCCCCCTCCACCTCCTCCTCCTCCCCTCTTCTCGCCCTCCTCCTCGCCCTCCCCTCCTCCTTCTCCTTCCCCCTCCTCGCTCTCCTCCCTCTCCTCCTCCTCGCCCTCCTCCTCGCCCTCCTACCCCTCCCCCTCCTCCCCCCCCTCCCCCTCCTCCTCCTTCTCCTGAGAAATGCAGGATCATTACATTGATTACATTACATTGAAATGCATTGAGTCACCTGTTTGGGCTGAAAATGCGGTATAGAAATAAAGCAAATAAATAAATAAATAAATAAATTTTGGAGCTGCCCAAACAGCAGCAGCACAGAATGGGGCGCAGATCCATTCTCCCCCTGCCTCCCTTGCTGCCCCACACTCTTTTCTTTGCCACCCTGACCCTCCACCCCTCACTACCTTTGCTTCCAAAATCCTAATTCCTTCCCACAGTAAGTAAATATATAAACATTGGTCTTTCTTTCCTTTTTTGTACTACAAACAAGATATATGCAGCATGCACAGGAATTTGTTCATTTTTTTTTCAATTAGATCACACAAACACCCTGCATCCATTTGCCACTGGCTCAGCCCGTTTGTCAAATTTTAGAACACAATGTGGCCCCTGTGTCCAAAAGTTTGCCCATGCTTGATATATATATATCTCAAACACATACACACACACACACATACAGTTCTTGGGGCTCCATGAGAAAGTTACTTCAAAAACTTTGAGACCCTCTGGTATGGTGTGATGCAGAGCACGTGTGTCTCTATTTTCTTCATGGTTACCCATACTTTAGTATTCTTTTGTTGTTGTTGTTGTTTTTACTATGTGGGATGTGGGATCCCTCCGGGGGTTGAGAGCTGCTGCTTTAGGGTATGTGCCACCACCTGACTGGTCAATAGCCTTGGAGGAAGAAAGAGCTAAGATGAGGCATGGGGGGGGGGGGGGGGGGAAGGAGCCATTTTTTTATGTCAGTTAAGAGTTTTGGGGTTGTGAGAAGGGAGGAAGAAGGAAGGATTACGGTCAGAAGTTTAGCTGGCGTTACATTCTTAAATAGTTACTTCAAGGAAGAACTATGGTTTTCATTGTTTGTATTAAGGAAGTGTTTAGTAGTGACTGGAACCTGTAATTCAAGCTCTGAACTACTTCTGAAACCATAACGCTTTGTACAAGTATTACTGTAACCATTAAGCTTCTGTGTCTGCTCTAAATAAATAAATAAATAAACATCTTTTTTTGCTCACACCAAACAAAAGCCTCTGTGTGCCTCACCTACAAGCTACATATATAAGGAGGTAGCCTGTTGAAGTGTTCTGTATTTGGTGGCAGCGTGTATTAAACTATAAGAAGAATAAAGGGGGACAGAATCCTCTTCAGTTGAGTGACACAAAGTCTGATATTCTTAAAGGCTATTAAAGGGTATCAAGTTACAATCATAATCTTGTTGCCATAATCATGTTCACCAAGATTATGGCAACAAGAATGATTGACAACTGGGAAATAGAGGGAGAAAATGTGGAGGCCGTGACAGACCTTGTATTTCTAGGTGCAAAGATTACTGCAGATGCAGACTGTGGCCAGGAAATCAGAAGACGCTTACTTCTTGGGAGGAGAGCAATGTCCAATCTCAATAAAACAGTAAAGAGTAGAGACATCACACTGGCAACAAAGATCCGCCTAGTTAAAGCCATGGTATTCCCTGTAGTAACCTACGGATGTGAGAACTGGACCTTAGGGAAGGCTGAGCGAAGGAAGAGCGATGCTTTTGAACTGTGGTGTTGGAGGAAAGTTCTGGGAGTGCCTTGGACTGCGAGAAGATCCAACCAGTTTATCCTCCAGGAAATAAAGCCCGACTGCTCATTGGAGGGAAGGATACTAGAGACAAAGTTGAAGTACTTTGGCCACATCATGAGGAGACAGTAAAGCCTAGAGAAGACAATTATGCTGGGGAAAGTGTAAGGTAAAAGAAAGAGGGGCCGACCAAGGGCAAGATGGATGGATGGCATCCTTGAAGTGACTGGATTGACCTTGAAGGAGCTGGGGATGGTGACGGCCGACAGGGAGCTCTGGCGTGGGCTGGTCCATGAGGTCACGAAGAGTCGGAGACGACTGAACGAATGACCAACAAAGTTACAACCATCCTTTTGTTTTTCTTCTTCTGGAGAACTGGAACAAACCAGAGGACAAATCCTAAGTATGGAGTAAGTCTAGCTAATTTAATCTTCTATGCCCTCATGTTCGTGAACTGGCAATCAGAGTAGGCAATGCATGGGTCTTAGACTACAACTCTCATAATATCTCAGCACTTACTATGATGGCTAGGACTGGAGGGGGTGGAGTCCAACAACATATGGAAAACCACATGTTGTCCAGGCCTCTCCTAATGGGCAGTGTTCAACATGTAATTTCAGGGCTGAATCCTTGAATTCATTCATGCTGCACACTATAATGATATGATTCCAATTTCGCTGCTGTGGCTCCATCATATGGAATTTCTGGGGTCAGTAGTTTAGGGAGGCACTAGGGAAGCTCTCCGGCTACGAATTGTAAAATTGCCCCACCTAAACTGCCACTTCCAAATTCCGATCTAATGGAACTCTGGAAATTAAAGTGGAATAACAGTAGCAACGAGTCCTGAAGTTTGGCTTTTATTATGCTTTGTTGTTGTTCATTCGTTCAGTTGTCTCCGACTCTTTGTGACCTCATGGACCAGCCCACGCCAGAGCTCCCTGTCAGCCGTCACCACCCCCAGCTCCTTCAAGGTCAGTCCAGTCACTTCAAGGATGCCATCCATCCATCTTGCCCTTGGTCGGCCCCTCTTCCTTTTGCCTTCCACTTTCCCCAGCATCATTGTCTTCTCTAGGCTTTGCTGTCTCCTCATGATGTGGCCAAAGTACTTCAACTTTGTCTCTAGTATCCTTCCCTCCAATGAGCAGCCGGGCTTTATTTCCTCGAGGATGGACTGGTTGGATCTTCTCGCTGTCCAAGGCACTCTCAGAACTTTCCTCCAACACCACAGCTCAAAAGCATCGATCTTCCTTCGCTCAGCCTTCCCTAAGGTCCAGCTCTCACATCCGTAGGTTACTACAGGGAATACCATGGCTTTGACTATGCGAATCTTTGTTGCCAGTGTGATGTCTCTACTCTTTACTATTTTATCGAGATTGGACATTGCTCTCCTCCTAAGAAGTAAGCGTCTTCTGATTTCCTGGCCGCAGTCTGTAATCTTTGCACCTAGAAATACAAAGTCTGTCACAGCCTTCACGGTTTCTCCCTCTATTTTCCAGTTGTCAATCATTCTTGTTGCCATAATCTTGTTTTTTTTTAGGGTTTTTTTTATTATGCTACATGAGGGCTTTATGGCTGAAGGCTATGGGAGCTTATGTGCCCCACATCAAAGCTCTATATATGGTCCCATATTTGCCTAGTCTCTGGTTTTATTTACATATTCATCCAAATGTGTGACGCTTATCTCTTCTCAGAATACACCTTTCCTCACTAAGCTGGTGCTTTTTCGGTTTTATGCCCCCTACTTACTTACTTTACTTAGGCGATCCCTCATTGTCCGAGTAGGATTGTCCTCCAAGATCGGTGTCCTGGCGGTGGGTTCGTAGGTGACTGTGGAGCCCTATTCCTGAGCTGCATGTTCTCCCGCAGTGAGTGCATTGGTTTGCAGGTGGAAAGTGGTCCCAGACGGTGTTGGCTTGACGTGCTTTCCTTTTGGCACATTTCTCTCTCATGCCTCTTCAAATTCTGCAGCACTGCTGGTCACAGCTGACCTCCAGCTGGAGCGCTCACAGGCCTGGGCTTCCCAGTTCTCAGTGTCTATGCCAGAGTTTTTAAGGTTGGCTTTGAGTCCATATTTAAATTTCTTTTCCTGCCCATCAGCATTCCATTTTCCGTTCTTGAGTTGGGAGTAGAGCAACTGCTTTGGGAGACGGACAACGTGGCCGGTCCAGCAGAGTTGATGATGGAGAACCATCACTTCAATACTGGTGGTCTTTGCTTCTTCCAGCACGCTGACATTTGTCCACTTTTCTTCCCAAGAGATTTGCAGGATTTCTCAGTGGTAACGCTGTCTAGGAGTTGCATGTGACTTGTTTATAAAGCTATTGTCCTTCCATCCCTGCTGTACACCTGCGAGATGTGGACTATCTACAGACCCCCTACTAATAGTGCAGTATATGCATTGAATCCTAGATATTTGCTGGGGTTTGGTTCCAGGACAACCTCCCCACCACCACACACTCATGCATACCAAAATACGTGGATGCTCAAGTCTCATTACATACAGTGGGAGAGTAAAAAAGTGGCCCTTGTATAAAATAGTGAGCAAATGAATATCGGAGATGGCCTGAGGATCTGTGAAATGGCAGGAGGCTATAGCAGTGTATACCTACATATCAATACCTACATATCAAAAGGTCTGTAGACAGGACATGCTCTGTATGCCCAACGGGACACCGGGGATGCCTTGGATTAGAAGCCCTATAGATTTCCCTAAACAAAGTCTTTAGAAACTTGGAAAGTTTAACAAAGTTCTTTATTAGTGCTTAGGTCTTCAATAAATCAAACAAATACTTCAAGGCTTTGAATCAACTGGTGGCTTTCTTAATCTTGTCCACAAGTGACGGGCAACTATCTTCATGAACTGTTTCTTCTCTATCAGGGAAATCCTTGACCTCTACTTGGGCAATCTGTCTTAGGTTCTGCTGGCGTGGGCCCCTACACCCGGTCCAAATTGCATTATGGCTGCCACGAGTGGTCCTTACCAAACAGAGTCCTTTTGTAGATTTCCAAGAGGAAAGAAGGTCTTCAATTCCCTGCAAAGGCTGGCTGTAAAGTTGTGGGACTGGATTCCCTCAACAAAAGCTATACTTCTCTGTAGAGCTGTGGGACTGAATTCCCCCAGCAAAAGCTATGAAAGACGAAGCTTTCTACAGGTGGAACTGACTCACACCCTGTACGAAAGGCTTCTCTGTGAGAACTGAACTAGAGGTCCCCCTTTTATTATTTATTTATTTATTTATTTATTATTTACTGCGCTTATATACCGCAATTCTTAGCCCAAGGGCGACTCATTGCGGTGTACAACATGAAAAAACAAGTGCAAATTACAAAACATAGTGTAAAATAATCCACAATTCATCATTATCAGAAAAACATCTTATCAAAACATCAACATTACTACAAAATTACTACTACATTCCGAATCGTCTCATCGTCAAACCCACAATCCGATATCATTTCCGTTGTTCCATTCCTATGGTCAAATTACCAGTCATTGCACTTCTTGATCAAATGCCTTCTTAAACAGCCAGGTCTTTAACTTCCTGCGGAATATCAACAGGGAGGGGGCTAGCCTGATGTCCACGGGAAGGGTGTTCCACAGCCGAGGAGCCACCACCGAGAAGGCCCTATCTCTCGTCCCCGCCAGCCGTGCCTGTGACGCAGGCGGGATCGAGAGCAGGGCCTCCCCGAAAGATCTCAAAGTCCTCGTGGGCTCATAGGCCGAGAGGCGGTCAGTTATGAGGCGGCTCATAGGCCGAGAGGCGGTCAGTTCCCTCCTAAACCCAGAAAAAGGGGCGGAACTAAAGAACCTAATGACGATTGATGGGTCATTGGCCCTATAATTGCAAACCAAGGGAAGCCACCTTATTGCAAAATGCATGGAACTTTGAAATACATGCAAACACTCAAAGAAAGAAAAAGAAGCTGGAGCTCCTGGTATTTATTTGTCGTGTCAGAACAACCAGTCTAACAGAACAAAGCAAACAAACAGAAAAATACACAACTTGTGAGTTTGGTAGCTGGTTAAATGTCCTTTGACCAGTATCTGGCCACTTGGAGTGCTTCCGGTGTTGCTGCAAGAAGGTCCTCCATTGTGCATGTGGCAGGGCTCAGGTTGCATTGCAGCAGGTGGTCGGTGGTTTGTTCTTCTCCACACTCGCATGTCGAGGATTCTACTTTGTAGCCCCATTTCTGAAGGTTGGCTCTGCATCTCGTGGTGCCAGAGCGCAGTCTGTTCAATGCCTTCCAAGTCGCCCAGTCTTCTGTGTGCCCAGGAGGGAGTCTCTGATTTGGTATCAGCCATTGATTGAGGTGCTGGGTTTGAGCCTGCCATTTTTGGACTCTCGCTTGCTGGGGTGTTCCAGCGAGTGTCTCTGTAGATCTTAGAAAACTATGTCTAGATTTAAGTCGTTGGCGTGCTGGCTGATACCCAAACAGGGGATGATCACCTGGGAAGGAATCCCACTGGAGCATTGCAGTGCACCCAAATACCTGGGAGTCACTCTGGACCGTGCTCTTACCTACAAGAAGCACTGCCTGAACATCAAGCAAAAAGTGGGTGCTAGAAACAATATCATACGAAAGCTGACTGGCACAACCTGGGGATCACAACCAGATACAGTGAAGACATCTGCCTTTGCGCTGTGCTACTCTGCTGCTGAGTATGCATGCCCAGTGTGGAACACATCTCACCATACTAAAACAGTGGATGTAGCTCTTAATGAGACATGCCGCATTATCACGGGGTGTCTGCGCCCTACACCACTGGAGAAATTACACTGCTTAGCCGGTATTGCACCACCTGGCATCCGCCGGGAAGTAGCAGCCAATAGTGAAAGGACCAAGGCGGAGCTCCTGGTACAGCCGTACCAGAACAGTAGTACACAGTGCATAGCAAAATTGAAGCTTGTTTTTGTTTCAAATGTTTTTGAGTCATGATTAGTTGAATATGTGGATGCAGAAATCGTTCTGCTCCATGAAGTCCAATGGCTGCTGAGCTTGTGAAGTGGGATGAAGAAATATGAAATCTATAATCATGACTCAGTCTCATCCCTCTGCCTGCCTCAGAGTTTCCAGAAGCAGTGGCATCGGGATATGTGCTTGTGACCAAGCCACATGGAATTTCGCTGGGAGTTGCAGGTCTGCTTGGCGACAGCATTGGAAAAAACTCACTGCCTCACTTGGCTTGCATGGGAAGCAGCATCCTCTCCCCTGGGTCTACAAATACTTTGCCAATATATTAATGGATTAAATATGCTACCCAACCCAAATTCTTTCCATGCCATGCTGTTGCAGTAAAGGAAGCAGGATTGGTTGCCTCTATGCTTAAAGCTGAGGCTGCGATCTCCAACGCTGCAGAGGTGTTCTTGGCCAAGGAGAGCATCGTGCCTGAATCTCTTGTGTCTGGAAATGTAGCTGAACTCTAGCAATCAGAGAAAGCTGGATAAAATCCAACATTCCTGGCCCTGTTCTTTTCTTGGTGATTCCACAATTGCATTTCCTTCTTCCTGTTTTCAGCTTCTAAAAAGAGAAACTTGGGAGTGCAGCTTGACTGAAAGAGGAACATGTGACAATATGCCAGCATCATGAACTTTTTCGTTGTATTGTCGAAGGCTTTCGTGGCCGGAATCACTGGGTTGTTGTAGGTTTTTTCGGGCTATGTGGCCATGTTCTAGAGGCATTCTCTCCTAAATAGAATGCTCTAGAACAGCGGTTCTCAACCTGGGGGTCGCGACCCCTCAGGGGGTCGTCCGGCCATTTTCTGGGGGTCGCGAAGTCGCATTGGCTGGCCACACCCCCTCCAAAATGGTGGCCGACCCCCTGAGCCACTGGCACTCCCGTGCGCGAAGCCATCCGCCTGTCCGTCATCTCCTTCTGATGGCAGAAGGAGGTGAGGGACGGGCGAGTGGCTCCGTGGGTGCCCCTCGTCTGTGTCACTCTCCCGCCATCAGGCACAGGTGCAGAGCAGGAGAGGGCCCTTTGGCGCAAGGCCTTGCACCAGGCGCCCCTTGCCTGTGTTATTCTCCCGCCGGCAGGCAGGGGTGCGGAGCAGGCGAGGGCTCTTCGTTGCAGGTGAACTATAAATCCCAGCAACTGCATCTCCCAAATGTCAAGGTCTATTTTCCCCAAACTCCACCAGTGTTCACATTGGAGCATATTGAGTATCCGTGCCAAGTTTGGTCCAGATCCATCATTGTTTGAGTCTGCAATGCTCTCTGGATGCAGGTGAACTACAACTCCAAAACTCAAGGTCAGTGCTCACCAAACCCTTCTAGTATTTTTCGTTGGTTGTGGGAGTTCTGTGTGCCAAGTTTGGTCCAATTCCATCATTGGTGAAGTTCAGAATGCTCTTTGACTGTAGGTGAACTATAAATCCCAGCAACTACAACTCCCAAATGGCATCATCAATTTTCCCTCCAACCCCACCAGTATTCAAATTTGGGCATATTGGGTAACGTAAGGTAAAAGTTTTCCCCTGACATTAAGTCCAGTCCTGTCCAACTCTGGGAGTTGGTGCTCAATTTCTAGGCCAAAGAGCCAGTGTTGTCCATAGACACCTCCAAGGTCATGTGGCTGACATGACGGCATGGAGCGCTGTTGAGGGGTATTTGTGCCAAATTTGGTCCAGTGAATGAAAATACATCCTGCATTTCAGATTTTTACATTATGATTCATAACAGTAACACAATTACAATTAGGAAGTAGCAATAATAATAATTTTGTGGTTGGGGGTCACCACAACGTGTATTAAGGGGTCATGACATCAAGAAGGTTGAGAACCACTGCTCTAGAACATGACCATATAGCCCGAAAAAACCTACAACAACCCAACTTTTTCTTTTCTTTCCTCTTTGAAAAAAAAAACCCGGTTGGGTCTGCAGTACAAATTGAGATGGTTTAATTGTGGAGTGAAGGTGGATCCTTCAAGTGATCCTTAGTTGTCATGAAAAGCTTCTCAAGAGGTCTCCTTTGGGAGAAGGAATCCCATCAGCACATCCTCCCATTTCCATTTTTATTTCACACACTCACACACTTCAGAAATGAAGAAACATGAAGGAAACTGTAGGAAGTTTAAGGCGTATATTTACCATTTCCCCTACTTAGTTAATGCAGACGGAAGTCAAGTGACATTAATGAAAGGGCAGAAAGTTTAGGTAATATGTTTATCCAAGTTATATTATTTATTAGTAGTTATCTACCTTTCCAACATGGCTAGTACTTATTTTCACTTGATTCTCATCCAGCATTACTGCTACTACTACTACTACTACTACTAGGGTTGAATGAAAAGTAATGCCTCCACCTTCACCTCATGTAAGCCACCCCATGTCCCCGTTGGGGGAGATGGTGGCAGGGTATAAATAAAGATGATTATTACTACTACTACTACTACTACTACTACTACTTTGGTTTGGATGGGAATATTTTAATAAATCAAGCGCAGAAATAATCCTTAGAATGTGCTCTTTAACTACCACTATTCACTTTTCCACATAATCACCAGACAATTGGATACATTTCTGCCAACAAGTTTTCTGAAGCCGACATGGAAGAAGTTGACACTGTTTCTGCAACCCATCATGCACAGATCTTCCGATAGCCAAGCAAAGCAATAATGTGACCCACAAGTTCTTTTGAAATGTCGATTATGCTTGAAATTTTTCTCTGAGTGATACGATGATTGTCCTGAATCAATCTGTCAACCTTTTGCTTGTGAAACTTGGTGGATGCTGTCACAGGATGTCCAACTCTTTGTTTGTCACACAAGTCAGATGTTCCCACCTCAACATCTTTAAACTTCCTCGTCCAACAGTGCAGAGTACTGACATCAGCACGATCACCATAAACAGCTTGCATTCTCTGATGAATCTTTTTTGGGGTGACACATTCTGCTGCCAAGAATTCAATGACTGCACGTTGCCTAAGTCGCATTGATCAACTGTCTGTGCAGGGTTCCATACTTTGCACTTTAACAACACAACCATTCAATGCTAATGCTTCCCACCAAAATGGAACTGTAAAAGAACTGTAGAGAGTCTACTGAACAAGCCAGTACCTGCCGCATACCAGTACTACCATTTGTTGAGGAGTTACAAAGGTGGAGGCATTACTTTTCATTCAACCCTCATACTACTAGATTTTTTTTTAAAGGAACATTACCATTTTTGTTTCTCTGCTCTCTCCTCCTTAGATATTCCTTGAAATCTCTCTGGCACTGAGAGCATTATCAAATGAGGATTGAGGCACACGTTAGTAGCTCTCAGTTCCATGACATCATTGCATCCTCGCTTCAAACTGTTTTGCAGACAATTCTTAGACTGTCTTTTTCTATGCATGGGGTAATTCCTGACACTTATATGGGTTTTTCTTGTTGATTAAGCATCTGCCCACTTTTTGCAAGACCCCCAGTTTTGGCATTCATAAGTACATCTCCCTCTTGCAGAATACACTAAATAGGAAAAGGCTGGGAATTGCAAGCAACTGTGAACTCGCTCATAGATGAAGCCATGAAATGGCAAAATCTTGCAAAAATGGCTCAATTCTCAGAGTTGTGAAATTATTCAAGGGGGGGGGGGTATTAAAAGGGTTATGGACAACAAGAGACAATGCCTGGCTTGGGAGGAGTTACGGTCAATCTGGTGCGCTAAACTGGAAGTGTTTTCAGATTTTTGAAAATGCAAAGATCGTGCAAGAGTGGCTATCCTGGCATGTTCCAACTCTTTACAAGGACAGTGGCAGAACACACTTTTAGTAAAATCCCATGGTAAAATCCATAGTGAACCTAAATCAGATATCTCAACAGGGATAGCTCATCATTTTGCAGACAACACCAAATTGGGAGGGATAGCCAATACTCCAGAGGACAGGAGCATAGAATCATAGAATCAGAGAATCAAAGAGTTGGAAGAGACCTCATGGGCCATCCAGTCCAACCCCCTGCCAAGTAGCAGGAATATTGCATTCAAATCACCCCTGACAGATGGCCATCCAGCCTCTGTTAGATTTATTTTTAAAAAAGGAACAGGATTCAAAACGATCTTGACAGATTAGAGAGATGGGCCAAAACTAACAAAATGAAGTTCAACAGTGACAAATGCAAGATACTCCACTTTGGCAGAAAAAACGAAATGCAAAGATACAGAATGGGGGACACCTGGCTTGAGAGCAGTATGTGTGAAAAAGATCTTGGAGTCCTCATGGACAAGTTAAACATGAGCCAACAATGTGATGTGGTGGCAAAAAAAAGCCAATGGGATTTTGGCCTGCATCAATAGGAGCATAGTGTCTAGATCTAGGGAAGTAATGCTACCCCTCTATTCTGCTTTGGTTAGACCACACCTGGAATATTGTGTCCAATTCTGGGCACCACAATTCAAGAGAGATATTGACAAGCTGGATTGTCTGCACACTGCACCTATCTCCAAAAACCTATCCATTTCACCGGTCATGTCCGGCCTTAGTTTTAAATGCGTCGTGGTGTTACTGTCTAATGTTTATTGCTATTGTTTTAAAGTTTATTGCTTGTTTTATGAGTTTATTTATTGTTGTATTTGTTATGCTGTTGTTTTATTGATGTGTTGGGCCTTGACCTCTTGTAAGCCGCACCGAGTCCTTCGGGAGATGTTAGCGGGTATAAATAAGGTTTATTATTATTATTATATTATTATATCCTTGGAACAGCCTCCAAAAGGTCTCTCTCCTGGGTCCTCATTAAACACATCTGCCATGGTGCCAAGCTTTCTCCCAGAGATCTTAACACTTGCTCAAAAGCGTGTGTGATACTAATTTGTTCCCCCCCCCCCCCCAAATGTGACACAACACATTTTGCAAAGTCAGTGGATGCATGGATATTTTTAGTTTTAATACTTTTACTATAGTTTTGCGAATCTCAATGAATTTTTCTTTTCTTTTTTGCCTTCTTGAAGAACCATCACAAATGGAAAAAGAAAACCGAGTTCTGTTGGGTTTTTTTTTACCATTTCCAACAGGTGTCATGTAATATTAATAGAACATTTTGTAAAAGTTTTCCAACAATGAGTAATTTCTTAATATTTTTTATTTTTTACTTTCTAGAGGCATTCCCAAGGTGATGAGTGTTTTTGTGAGTTAGCTTTGCATCCTCTTTGGGTGCTTCTTGTCTTTCCTCCTCAGAAAGACCTGTTCTGAAAACCCACCAGTCTAAAGGCGGATCCAGACAAGGTCTGCTGTGGTTCCTGTTGTTGTGTGCTCTTTTGGCTGTCCTGCACGGTTGTTCTCTCTCCCCTTCTCACACGTACACACGCTTGCCTTTGAAGGCTCATATTCAACACTCTGAACTTCTGGCAGTTGTGAAGCTGAAGGATACAAGGCTGAGAAGGGTCATGGGAAGATGGGGAGTGTATCAGAAATTAGAGGTGTGGTAGGAGGAGTTGTCCAAAGGTTTTTCCAAAACGCAGATGTGTCCTCATCCCATCTGGCCTAGCAGTTTTCCTTGCATAGCTGAAGAGGTGTGGTTGTGATGTAATGGCTGGCAGCATCCCAAATCAATTTTTCACAGCATTACTAGCCATCCTCTTAAAGGTCTCTGAGCAGTTCTGCCAGCCTCCAAAACAAAAAACAAGTCAAGGATTGGGAAAGGGATTGGTTTGAAAGGATACAGTCATTCCTCCAGGAGGGAGAAGGTCTTGCAACAAGACCCTGAGATTCAAAGGCCCTTCATAATTTAGTTTACAGTTTCCCTCCCCCCTCCCCTCATCCCACTTCCCAGCATAAGGCTGTGTGGGATCTGGCTTCTCTGTGTGCCTGAGAAGTGAATTTATGCCTTGGGCTGTTTTCCTTGCAGTGTGAATGAAATGAACCAGCTGTTGCTTGCAAATAAGCTATAGGATCAAATCACAGATTGGAGAAAGGCCAGTGTGGTCCCAATCTTCAAAAAGGATGACCCAAACAATTACCGTCTGGTCAGCCTCACGTCAATATCAGGCAAGATTCTGGAAAAGTTTGTTAAGGAAGTGGTCTGAAAACACTTAGAAACAAATGCAGTCATCACTAATAGTTAACATGGATTTATCAAAAACAAGTCAGGCCAGACTAATCTGATCTCTTTTTTTCGATAGAGTTACAAGCTGGGTAGATGCGGGGAATGCCGTGGATGTAGCGTACCTGGATTTCAGTAAGGCCTTCGACAAGGTCCCCCATAACCTTCTGGCAAACAAACTAGTCCAATGTGGACTAGGCAAAACTATGGTGAGGTGGATCTGTAATTGGTTAAATGGACGAACCCAGAGGGTGCTTCTCCCCAATGCTTCCTCTTCATCCTGGAAAGACGTGACGAGCGGAGTGCCACAAGCAGGGTCCCGTCCTGGGCCCGGTCCTGTTCAACATCTTTATTAATGACTTAGATGAAGGACTAGAAGGCAGGGTCCTCAAGTTTGCAGACGACACCAAATTGGGAAGGATAGCCAATACTCCAGAGATCAGGAGCAGAATCCAAAACAATCTGAACAGATTAGAGAGATGGTTAGTTGGTGTTATATTGCAATTCCTACTTTTCTATCTTTTTTTTTATATGTTCCCCCTCTTTCCATCTAGCTTTATATAACCTGAATAAAAATGTATATTAAAAAATAGATTAGAGAGATGGGCCAAAACTAACAAAATGAAATTCAACAGGGACAAATTCAATGTACTCCACTTAGGCAGAAAAAATGAAATGCAAAGATACAGAATGGGGGATGCCTGGCTCGAGAGCAGTACGTGTGAAAAAGATCTTGGAGTCCTCTTGGACAACAAGTTAAACATGAGCCAACAATGTGATGCGACGGCAAAAAAAGCCAATGGGATTTTGGCCTGCGTAAATAGGAGTCTAGTGTCTAGATCTAGGGAAGTCATGCTACCCCTCTATTCTGCCTTGGTTAGACCACACCCGGAATATTGTGTCCAGTTCTGGGCACCACAATTCAAGAGAGATATTGACAATCTGGAATGTGTCCAGAGGAGGGCGACAAATGATCAAGGGTCTGGAGAACAAGCCCTATGAGGAGCAGCTTAAAGAGCTGGGCATGCTTAGCCTGAAGAAGAGAATGCTGAGAGGAGCCATTATAGCCATGTATAAATATGTGAGAAGAAGTCATAGGGAGGAGGGAGCAAACTTGTTCTCTGCTTCCCTGAAGACTAGGACATGGAGCAATGGCTTCAAACTACAAGAAAGGAGATTCCATCTGAACATGAGGAAGAACTTCCTGACTGTGAGAGCCGTTCAGCAGTGGAACTCTCTGCCCCAGAGTGTGGTAGAGGCTCCTTCTTTGGAAGCTTTTGAACAGAGGCTGGATGGGGGTGCCTTGAATGCAATTTTCCTGCTTCTTGGCAGGGGGTTGGACTAGATGGCCCATGAGATCTCTTTCAATACTATGATTCTATATACAGTCGCCACACACTATATAGGTTGCTTTTTATTATGATGATTAGGATGTGCTGGTTTTCAGTTGTGTGTAACCACAGCCGGAGCAACTTTTTACACATGACTACAACTTAACAGATTTCCCCCACCCTGATGATCCAAGCTAGAGAATTAGGGAGTTATAATGAGAAAGATAATATTTTCTCGTGCTCTAAACATCATGTACAGTCATCTTAAAACCAATCTAGTGAAATATCTGTTGCTTTTTGTGAGCATTGGCACTTCATGGCATCCTTGCATGCAGTGTGGCTAAAAGCCAGCAATGGTTTGTTTGCACAGAACAGCTTCTCGCATCTGTCAGGATTGGCTTTCCTCTGCCCAGACCTATCTGTTGGAGCTGGTAGGATGATGCCCAGTTTACTTCTCTGTAGTCAGGGTATTTTGTAAAACATCAAAATAAAAGTTTATTGACAGTTAGCTATGTGTTTTGGCTGTATGAGCGATGCCTGCTTCCAGCCCTGGCAATGTTGTGGAAGGGGAAAATAAATAAAGCAGTTTTTGAATTTAACCTCTGGGCAGCTGCATGTCAGGATTGTTGGGGTGAGGTGGGATCAAGAATCTTGCAAAATAATCATTTCTGGGAGGTTAGCCTTGTTTGTTTCCTTGCTGCCACTGAAGTAATTCCTGGGCTGAGAGGAAAACATCTATACTATCATAAAATTTAGAATAGGCATAAGAAGAATCCAGCTGGAGGAGATCAAAGCCCCAATTCAACATCCTGTTTTCCACATAGTCTTTTCCCCACCCAGATGCCACTGAGAAGTCTGTAATCGGCGTGTGATGGCAACTGCATTTTTCCGTTATTGCTCCCAAGGGATGAAAGAGATTTCCATTCAATTCATATATAGATAGAAATTTGTGGCAAATTTAGATTTTTCAAATCAATATGTGAATTAACAATGCAGCTTTCATTTCATAAGTGCAGTTCTCTTTATGAAAGCTGTTAGGAGGGAAGTATTTTAAATGGGAAAACATACAAGAAAGCGTTAGAATAAAGGGAATATGTACACATTTGGCCAAAATTGTTAATCTATGTTTCATATCTTGCCTTTCTGCCAGTAAGCCGGACCATAGGTCACATATGTTGTTTAATTTGTGTTAGATTTTAGTTTGTTCTTGTAAGCCGCTCCAAGCCCTAGGGGAGTGGCGGCATATAAGTTTGAAATATAAATAAATAAATAAATAAATAAATAAATAAAATATTAAACTTATGATCAGCCCTCCAAATTTGCTGGTGTTAAGGGCACTAAATTACTACATTTTAAGTGTGTTTCTCGGCTATTAGTATTATAAGGTAAAGTTAAAGGTTTTCCCCTGACATTAAGTCCAGTCGTGTCCGACTCTGGGGGTGGTGCTCATCTCCATTTCTAAGCCGGAGAGCCGGCGTTGTTTCTAGACACCTCCAAGGTCATGTAGCCAGCATGACTGCATGGAACGCCGTTACCTTCCCGCTGGAGTGGTACTCATATTTGCATGTTTCGAACTGCTAGGTTGGCAGAAGCTGGGGCTGACAGCAGAAGCTCACGCCACTCCCCTGAATCGAACCTGCGACCTTTCAGTCAACAAGCTCAGCAGCTCAGTGCTTTAACCCACTGTGCCACCGGGGGCTCCCATTAGTATTATATAAATCTCAATAAATACTTTAGATACTTTTTTGTTATATAAATATAATAGATACTTTTTTATCTGAAAGAACATCCTTCTGGGAACTTCTAGGTCCTCTGGCATGACTCTGCCCAACTTCTATTGGATGCTAACCATAGAATTGCTCTGGAAGGCCTGAAGATTCCTAGACAGAGCATTTCTATCAAATCCATGAATAATCAAATATGCAAAAGTCAAAACCACAAATGTGGAGGGCTGTCTGTACATGAAACAGGATATCTGTTATTAGATATGAATTTTATGTTATGATTTACATATGAGTGTTGAAAGAAGGCGTACGGGCAAGGTATTTCTGATTTTAAAACCACAAAATGTAGAAAAATAAAAATATTAATTCTAAACCCTAACCGCGAAACAGTGAGTCCGTGGAAAGCGATCCGCGAAACAACAAGGGAACACTGTACTTACTTAAGAAATGGGGAAAAATTAGAAGCAGATAAACTGAAAGTGATAGATTTGTGCATTGCCATTGCTCACTAGTAATTGATACTTGTTAGTATACTATATACCAGGGGTCCACAAACTTTTTAAACAGGGGCCAGGTCACAGTCTCTCAAACTGTTGGAGGGCCGGATTATAATTTGAAAAAAAACATGAATGAATTCCTATGAACATGGCACATATCTTATTTGTAGTGCAAAAAACACTTTAAAACAATACAATCATTAAAATGAAGAACAATTTTAACAAATATAAACTTATTAGTATTTCAGTGGGAAGTGTGAGCCTGCTTTTGGCTGATGAGATAGGATTGTTGTTGTTGTTGTGTGCTTTCAAGTCGTTTCAGACTTAGGTTGACCCTGAGCAAGGGCCGGGTAAATGACCTTGGAGGGCCGTATCCAGCCCTCAGGCCATAGTTTGAGGACCCCTGCTATATACTATATCGTATGAAGATAGAAGTTCTGTATAGTCACTAAATGTATTTAATAAAAAACCCAGCAGAGTCATGGTGGTTTAGGGACTCAGGCAGAGGCGGCCCTAGGTAATTTTCAATGGTAAGCAAACATTATTTTGGCATCCCCCCCCCCCCCAACCAATCACTGATCTATATTTTCTGTTCGTCGTGGGAGTTCTGTGTGCCATATTTGGTTCAATTCCATCATTGGTGGAGTTCAGAATGCTCTTTGATTGTAGGTGAACTATACATCCCAGGAACTACAACTCGCATATGTCAAGGTCTATTTCCCCTCAAGAGCACCCCCTGGGCAAAATCAACTATACTGCGAATGCTTACTTTGCGTAATGGTTGAGCCGCCCCTGGACTCAGGTAAAGTCAGGGATTATTAGTAGTTGAATCTGGGCCCACATTTATAAAGGAAGGCTGTGTCCTAATGTTGTCGAAACCCCGGGATCCCAAAAGACCTGAAAACCCACGGCCAAGGGAGTGCCAAGAAGGGTTCCAGTTATTAAGTCTGAGGGTGATCTTTCCTCGAGAAGCCCAGTCAACTGACATCACTGATTTTACCATTTTATATAAGGGACACTCTTTTACAACATCATTCTTTTACTACTAATAGTAAAATATATAATAGAACGTGAACATCCACAGATTTTGGTATCCACAGAGGAGTCTAGAAACCAGACCCCAGTGGATGCCAAGGGTCTGCTGTATATCTTAAAGTAATCTCATGTCAGGAAGAATCTTTGTGCATGCGCAGAGTGCCTGTCTTGAACTCCCTTCTCATGGGGTACTCAGGAGTTCCAGACCTAGAGGCTGTGACTTGCTAGGCAGCCTTCCAGAGGACTTGGCCCTTCCCTTCCACGAGATTCATCACTGGACCATTGCCTGCCATTGCCTTCTCTTCCAGGCCTCTCCTCTCCCTATTTGTTTTGCGGCACTCCTTCTCTTTGACCAAGGAATTCCGACTGGGAACGCTTCTGCAGGATTGCTATCTGCCAGGCTTTGGCCGGAGCTATGAGGAGCAGGGCTGCTGGAACAGGCTGAGTTAGCAGGACTGTCTGGTGTGTTGAGGTTTTGGCAGGGAATGGAGCTGGAGAGAGCGCAAGACTTATCTGCTGACCCAGCGCTGTGGGACTGGGGTGTGGGGTTTTGAGATGGGACTGGGACAAGGGGGGGGGGGGTTTAAGACAAAAAACAGAGGAAGCGTCTCCCCTCCACTGCCCTGGCTTTGCTGTGACTGTGTTTTCCAACCAGAGAATGCAAAAACAGAAATGAAAACATGGACAAGGAGACCAAGAATTTTCATGGCTCTGCAGTGATTTTCCCACAAATGTAGAGAGATGCAGCCAAAGAGTTGGACAGTCACAGGGAAACAATAAATAGCATTTACCCCTCCTCTTGCTCTTTAGGACCTCAATCTCATGAGAAAATATTCAGATCAGGTTTGTCTTCTGTCCCTGAAGGTGATGGAAATTTTCTTTTTATATAGATTACAGACCCCCTACAGCAGGGGTGTCCAAACTTTTAAATCTGAGGGTCAGTTCATGGTCCCTCAGCCTGTTGGAGAGCCAGAATATAGTTTGGAAAAAATGCATGCATTCCTATATGCACTGTCTATGTCTTATTTGTAGTGTAAGAAAGAAAGAAAGAAAGAGAGAGAGAGAGAGAGAGAGAAAGAGAAAGGAAAGAAGGAAGGAAGGGGAGAAAGAAAGAAAAAAGAAAGAACGAGAGAAGGAGGGAGGGGAAAAAGAAGAAAAGAGAGAAGGAAGCATGGAAGCAAAGAATGACAGAAGTAAGAAAAGAGGTAGAGAAGGAAGAAAGACAGAAAGAAAAAAGAAAGAAGAAGAGAAAGAGGGAGGGCAAGAAAGAAGAAAAGAGAGAAGGAAGCATGGAAGCAAAGAATGACAGAAGTAAGGAAAGAGGTAGAGAAGGAAGAAAAGCAGAAAGAAAAAAGAAAGAGGGAGGGAAAGAAAGAAAGAAGAAAAGAGAGAAGGAGGCATGGAAGCAAAGAATGACGGAAGTAAGGAAAGAGGTAGAGAAGGAAGAAAGACAGAAAGAAAAAAGAAAAGAAGAGAAAGAGGGAGGGCAAGAAAGAAGAAAAGAGAGAAGGAAGCATGGAAGCAAAGAATGACGGAAGTAAGGAAAGAGGTAGAGAAGGAAGAAAGACAGAAAGAAAAAAGAAAGAAGAAGAGAAAGAGGGAGGGCAAGACAGAAGAAAAGAGAGAAGGAAGCATGGAAGCAAAGAATGACGGAAGTATGGAAAGAGGTAGAGAAGGAAGAAAGGCAGAAAGAAAAAAGAAAGAAGAAGAGAAAGAGGGAGGGCAGGAAAGAAGAAAAGAGAGAAGGAAGCATGGAAGCAAAGGAAGGAAAGAGAGAAAGAAGTAGGAAAAGAAAAAAGGGGGAAAGAAGAAAAGAGAGAGAAGGAAGGAAGGACAGAAAGAAAGAAAGAAAAAAGGGAAGGAAGGGGGAGGGAGCGAAGGAAGGAGGGAAAGGAGAGAAAGAGGTGGGGGGGAAAAAAGAAGGAAACAGAGAAGGATGGAAGGAAAAAGCAAAGGAAGGAAGAAAAGAGGTAGAGAAGGAAGGAAGGAGAAAAGGAAAGAAGAAAAGAGAAGGAAGGAAGGAAGGAAGGAAGGAAGGAAGGAAGGAAGGAAGGAAGGAAGGAAGGAAGGAAGGAAGGAAAGAGGGAGGAAAGGAAGGAGGGAAAGAAGGGGAGAAAGATGGAGGGAAGGCTGGCCACAGCAACGCGTGGTGGGTACAGCTAGTCTATATAAATAAAAATGTAATGTTCCTTTGTGAGAAAACCTGGGGCAAGCAGGCAGAGGCGGCCCTAGGTAATTTTCAACAGTAAGCAAACAGTATTTTGCCGCCCCCCCCCCCCAACCAATCAGTGATATATCTTTTCTGTTCGTCATGGGAGTTCGGTGTGCCATATTTAGTTCAATTCCATCATTGGTGGAGTTCAGAATGCTCTCTGATTGTAGGTGAACTATACATCCCAGTAACTTTGTCGTGTCAGAACAGAACAAAGCAAACAAACAGACAAAATACAAAACTTGTGAGTTTGATAGTTGGTTAAATGTCCTTTGACCAGTATCTGGCCACTTGGAGTGCTTCTGGTGTTGCTGCAAGAAGGTCCTCCATTGTGCATGTGGCGGGGCTCAGGTTGCATTGCAGCAGGTGGTCAGTGGTTTGCTCCTCTCCACACTCGCATGTCAAGGATTCCACTTTGTAGCCCCATTTCTGAAGGTTGGCTCTGCATCTTGTGGTGCCAGAGCGCAGTCTGTTCAGTGCCTTCCAAGTTGCCTAGTCCTCTTTGTGCCCAGGGGGTAGTCTCTCATTTGGTATCAGCCATTGGTTGAGGTTCTGGGTTTGAGCCTGCCACTTTTGGACTCTCGCTTGCTGAGGTGTTCCAGCGAGTGTCTCTGTAGATCTAAGAAAACTATGTCTTGATTTAAGTCGTTGATGTGCTGGCTGATACCCAAACAGGGGATGAGCTGGAGATGTCTCTGCCTTGGTCCTTTCACTATTGGCTGCTACTTCCCGGCGGATGTCAGGTGGTGCAGTACCGGCTAAGCAGTGTAATTTCTCCAGTAGTGTAGGGCACAGACACCCCGTGATAATGCGGCATGTCTCATTCAGAGCCACATCCACTGTTTTTGTGTGGTGAGATCTGTTCCACACTGGGCATGCATACTCAGCAGCAGAGTAGCACAGCGCAAGGGCAGATGTCTTCACTGTATCTGGTTGTGATCCCCAAGTTGTGCCAGTCAGCTTTCGTATGATATTGTTTCTGGCACCCACTTTTTGCTTGATGTTCAGACAGTGCTTCTTGTAGGTAAGAGCACGGTCCAGAGTGACTCCCAGGTATTTGGGTGCGCTGCAATGCTCCAGTGGGATTCCTTCCCAGGTAACCCTCAGAGCTCAGGATGATTCTCTGTTCTTGAGATGAAAGGCACATGTCTGTGTTTTAGATGGGTTAGGGATCAGCTGGTTTTCCCTGTAGTAGGGAATCCCAGTAACTACAACTAGCATATATCAAGGTCTATTTTCCCCCAAGAGCGCCTCAAAGAGCGCCCCTGGGCAAAATCAACTATACTGCAAATGCTTACTTTGCATAATGGGTTGAGCTGCCCCTGCAAGCAGGGCAATTGGGGAGCCTGTCTGAACACATCTCCCTTTACAAACCACTGCAGAAACTAAGATCTTCTGGGGAGGCCTTGCTCTCGGTCCCGCCACCATCACAGGCACGTTTGGCGGGGACGAGAGACAGGGCCTTCTCAGTGATTGCTCCACAGTTATGGAAATCCCAGGAAGGAATACTAGATCAACCCCCTCCTTCCTGTTCTTCAGAAGGATGGTGAAGACCTGGCTGTGGGACCAAGCCTTGGGGCAGTGCAATGAGGCAAAATGGTGTCCTGAGATGGTTTTTAAGCAACTTTTAATGTGAATATAAGTGATTTTAATGTTTGTATTTATTTATGGTCTTATGTCCCAGCATTGAATGTTTGCCGTATATATGTTGTGAGTCCCCTTCAGGGTGAAAAGGGTGGAATATATATATATATATATATATATATATATATATATATATATATGAATTTAGCAAAGAAATAAAGAAAAATGTGGGGTAAGAGAAAGAAAGAGACAAGGGGCCACTGGGATGGGATGTCCGAGGCCGGAGCCATCTGAGGAGAAGGTGACACTTTATTGGGGTGAAGGGATTCAAGAGGCCGCCACCTCTCTTTCTCTCTTCCCAAGGAACCTGCCTTTTCCAGGGCCCTGATCCCCAAGAAGGAAGGAAAGAAAGAAAGGAACGGATGAAGAGAGAAAGGAAGTCATGAAAGGAAGGGAAGAAGGAAGGAAAGAAGCAATGAAAGGAAGCCCGAAAAGAGAGGGCCAGTGAAAATTTGAAAAGGGGGTACATTTTGTTGCACATAGCGTGTTTCAGTCAGGTCCATTGCAGATGACACAATAACATTGCACCCAGGCAAGAGGAAAAAGAACAGAAAAACTTTATTCTTATCAACAGAGTTCAAACATAAACTTGCAATGTTGCAAAACAAACAGTGCAATACAGAATAAGGCTTCTTCTTCATCATCCAAATGAGAGAGCAGTAGAAACGGCTGAGCAAATGCCTGAGCAAAGGCTCCTAAGAGCAAAGCTGAACTGTATTCTAAAACCCATACAGTTATACCCCACCAAGTGTGGTCCAAACTTACTAGTTGACCTACATTAGCAGCTGCACATAATAATCAACAGTATAAGGTTTTCTTTAACACACACACACAAACACTTGATCCTGTTATGACTTACTGTAACACATTTGATGACTGGCCTGGCATCTGTTGTACATCAACATTGTGCAGTTACTATTCCTAACAATGCAGGTGTGGCTCTGAACAACATGTACTTCTCTTGCAGGTTGTGTGGGTTGTCTTTATGCTATGAGAGACTTCTTTTGGATGTTTCTGCTGGAGTGTTTGTGAATTTGGATCAGGATTAAAGAATGGCTCAGGTGCTACACATGGAGACTGCTTTTCCAGGTGAGTGTATACTTCTTTTTGACAGATAGCAGCTAAATCTGTCTGTATTCTTCCTCTAATATTATTTAGCCAAATGTCCAAGTTTAGAAATGCATAGGTAGAGACATTAAGTTCTTATTGTTGTTTATGCTTACACCTTGGGAACTCTGACTTGGCCACGGTGATCCACGCTCTGGTTACATCCCATCTAGACTACTGCAACGCTCTCTACGTGGGGTTGCCTCTGAAGACTGCCCGGAAGCTTCAATTAGTCCAACAAGCGGCAGCCAGATTGCTAACAGGAGCAGGGTACAGAGATCATACGACCCCTCTGTTATGCCAGCTCCACTGGCTGCCGATTAGCTTCCGTGCACAATTCAAAGTGCTGGTTTTGACCTATAAAGCCCTAAACGACTCGGGCCCAGTTTACCTGTCCGAACGGATTCTCCCCTATGAACCATCAAGGTCATTAAGATCTTCTGGAGGGGCCCTGCTCTCGGTCCCACCACCTTCGCAATCGCGTTTGGTGGGGACGAGGGACAGGGCCTTCTCTGGGGTGGCTCCTCGGCTTTGGAACTCCCTCCCACTAGAGATTAGATCTGTTCCCTCCCTCCTGACCTTCAGGAAACTAATAAAGACCTGGCTCTGGAATGTGGCATTTGAGGACTGAGTCTATAACCTTCGTCTACATGGAAGGAGGATGATGAACTGTGACTGTGACTGTATTGACGACTTGGCTTGTGTAATGAAGAGTGATGATGATATTTTTACTGTACTTATATTTTAATGTGTAATGATGATGCACTGTGTTGCTTTTGTATATTATTATATATGAACACATGTTGTGAACCGGCCTGAGTCCCTCTTTCGGGGTGAGAAGACAATATAAAACTTATAAATCAATCAATCAATAAATAATGTTCAGATGGAATCTCCTTAATAACGCTAACAGTGTGAATGGTCAGCCCATTTTCAAGAGACATGCATCAGAAAGGAAGCTTTTATGCTGATTTACTTTCCCTTGTGCTTTGCAGGAAAGCCCAACCCCACTTCTGCTACATCTTTCCATGTGAAGGAGCAGGACATGCCTTATTCGGTGGAGACCCCCTATGGCTACCGTCTGGACCTGGACTTTCTCAAGTATGTGGACGACATTGAGAAGGGTCACACAATTAAGCGAATCCCAGTCCATCGGCGACCACGCTACAGTTCGTTGCCACGAGGGTATGGCTACACGGGCTCATGGTGGACTTCCACTGAGTCCCTTTGCTCCAATGTCAGCATGGACAGTCACCATTCGTCCTATTCTTATTGTGGGCGCAGCTTCTACCCACAGTACCCCAACACCACACCAGGCAGTTTTAATGCCCGTGTGGAGAAGACCTTGCTGGATGCCAGGAAGAAGCTAGAAGACCAGGCAGATTCAGGAGATGGGGAAAGGTGCAGAGCAAGTGGCCTTGGGAGCCTCCATAGCAGCGTGTCTGGATCAACCAGCTCTTTGGTAGGAGGCCAGAGCCTTTCCCGCCAGACGTCTTACAATGGTTCACAGCCTTCTGGACAATTTACACCAATTGGTTCTGGGTTGTCCACCCCAGTCTCCCCAACCCCAGGACACCTCCAGCATGTTCGGGAACAGATGGCTGTTGCCTTGAAAAAATTGCGCCTGTTGGAAGAGCAAGTCAAGATGATTCCTGTGCTTCAGGTGAAGATCTCAGTGCTGCAGGAGGAGAAGCGGCAGCTTAGTGTCCAGCTCAAAAGCCAAAAGTTTTTGGGGCACCCTGGGGGGTTTTGTAAGGGTAAGTCCAGGGGGGAGCTGTACATAGATATCCCTGAAGAGGGAGCAGGTGGGAATGCAGAGGAGGGCAAAGTAAGGCCTGACACTGGTCCCAGGCTGGATAGGAAGGAAGTGAGGTCAGTGGGTGTGGGTAGGTCAGCTGAAGAGACAGAGAAAGGTGAGACAGAGAGGTGTGATGTTGGAGTGGCAGTCAGGGAGGAGGAGCTGGGGTTGCCTTCCCCTGAGGAGGAGCGGCAGCGCCAAGCTGTTCAGGTTCTGTCCACCAAGATTGCCGTACTGGAGACACAGCTGAAAAGGGCACTCCAGGAACTCCAGGCTGCCCACCAGAAACTGGAGCATCGGAGTAGGGAACAGGAAGACAAAGAAACGTCCACAAGGGATGTGGGTCACCCAACAGAATGGGAAGTGAGGGAGGAAGGTCTTGCACAGGGCCCACTAGATAACCCCATCCGAGTGGATACAATAAAGGTTGTCCAAGTTGAGAGGGAGCCAGAGGTTGTAGCTAGCAAAGCCACGGAGATGGAACATAGGCCGCAGAGGGCGCAAACCCTGCAGAGCAAGGAACCTTATGCCAGCCTCCGAGCTTTGGCAGAGCCTGAGGACGTGAAGAAGCCAGTGTGTACCACGTATCACAGCAGTGAGGTGATGGAGACCACTTTCCCAGTCCATGCTGGTTCGGCGACTCCTCCTTCCACATTCCACTGCGTGAAGAAGATCAGCATTGCTGGCACAGAAGAGGAGGGGAATGGAAATGGAGACGTAACAGGTAAGGGGCTGTGGCATCCGCTCAATTCGATAAGACAACGTTCACCTTCAAGCAAGGGAATATTTAGACTATTTCCCCACACATCCAGCAAGTTTCTCAGAGTCAGGCATGTAGCCGGGAGAAGGGGGGGTTTGGGGGCTTCACCCCCCCCCCTGAAATTCTCATGGTGGTCTGCAAAAAGGTCTTACTGGTACATTATTTAAACTGTTATGTTTATTCATATCATGATCTGATCACCATGCTCAATATATCTCATATTGGTCGTGTCAGGAGTGACTTGAGAAACTGCAAGTCGCTTCTAGTGTGAGAGAATTAGTCGTCTGCAAGGACATTGCCCAGGGGACGCCTGGATGATTTGATGTTTTATCATCCTTGTGGGAGGCTTCTCTCATGTCCCCGCATGAGGAGCTGGAGCTGATAGAGGGAGCTCATCCGCCTCTCCCCAGATTCGAACCTGTGACCTGTCGGTCTTCAGTCCTGCCGGCACAGGGGTTTAACCCACTGCGCCACCGGGGGCTCCTGTGCTATCTCATATGCATGAGGGTATTGGGGTAATGATACAAAAGGTTTCCTAGGGTAGACCCTCTTTCACTCAGACTCAGCCCCCCCCCCCCCCCGAATCAAAATCCTGGCTACGGGCCTGCTCAGAGTGGTCTGTCATCTCTATCTAGTTTCCCTTCCTCCCTGCTAAATGCTCGAGATAAGCATCAATGCAACAAAATGAGAGTAAAGTTGCAGTCTTTCCAAACATCGTGAAATTGTCAGTTGTGTAGTTGTTGCATGACACCCCCAAATCCTATCTATGAAGGAAAGACAGATTGTCTTCCTCTGTCTTTTCCATTTCAGGCAGTCCCCGAATTAATCCAAGGAATCCTGACCAGATTCCTTGGACTAACTTCTGACCACAGGCCTTCCTTTTCTCAGGCGGTATCTACAATGTTAAATTGATGCAGTTTGACACTGCTGTAACCACCACGACCCAATGGTATGGAATCACAGGAGTTACAGGGGAATCACGGGAACCCCTGGTGGCGCAGTGGGTTAAAGCCCTGTGCCGGCAGGACTGAAGACCGACAGGTCACAGGTTTGAAACCGGGGAGAGGCGAATGAGCTCCCTCTGTCAGCTCCAGCTCCTCATGCGGGGGCATGAGAGAAGCCCCCCACAAAGATGAAAAAAATCAAATCATCCAGGCGTCCCCTGGGCAACGTCCTTGCAGACGGCCAATTCTCTCACACCAGGAGTCACTCCTGACACGTCAAAAAAAAAAATGGGAGTTACACTTTGGTGAGTCTCTGAACTTCGCTGGCAAAGAAGGCTAAAAAACTTGTGAAAACCACAACTCCCCTGATTCCATAGCACTGAGCCATAGCAGTTCAAGGGGTGTTAAACTGCATTAATTTGACAGTGTAGATCAGATTTGGGAAACTTGGGCCCTCCAGGTGATTTGGACTTCAACTCCCATAATTCCGGGTTTGGTGCAGCTGGTTGGGAGTCATCTGCATTAAAATCACTATGGACCAAAAGGTCTTGAGTTCAAAGCCAGGTCGGGTTGGAGTAAGCTCCCAATCATTTGTCTAGCTTGCTGTCGAGCTTTGCAGCCCGCAATCATAGAGTTGGAAGAGACCTCATGGCCCATCCAGTCCAACCCCCCGCCAAGAAGCAGGGAAATTGCATTCAAAGCAGCCCCGACAGATGGCCATCCAGCCTCTGTTTAAAAGCTTCAAAAGAAGGTGCTTCTACCACTCTCTGGGGCAGAGAGTTCCACTGATGAACAGCTCTCACAGTCAGGAAGTTCAGTTCTTGTGGGTTTTTTCGGGCTATATGGCCATGTTCTAGAAGCATTTCTCCTGACGTTTCGCCTGCATCTATGGCAAGCTTCCTCAGAGGTGACCTCACCTCTGAGGAAGCTTGCCATAGATGCAGGCGAAACGTCAGGAGAAATGCTTCTAGAACATGGCCATATAGCCCGAAAAAACCCACAAGAACTGAGTGATTCCAGCCATGAAAGCCTTCGACAGTCAGGAAGTTCTTCTTAATGTTCAGACGGAATCTCCTTTCTTGTAGTTTGAAGCCATTGTTCCGTGTCCTAGTCTCCAGGGCAGCAGAAAACAAGCTTGCTCCCTCCTCCCTGTGGCTTCCTCTCACATATTTATACATGGCTATCATGTCTCCTCTCAGCCTTCTCTTCTTCAGGCTAAACATGCCCAGCTCTTTAAGCCGCTCCTTATAGGGCTTGTTCTCCAAACCCTTGATGATTTTAGTCACCCTCCTCTTGACTTTCCTACAATTCCTAGTTATAAATGGAGGTGAAACAACAGAAAGTGAGAGGAAGTCTACCCCTAATAAAGGAAATTCACTCTTGAAAGAGTTATCATGGGGGAAAAGGTTTCTCCATTGAAACTTTATCGCCAGTCCTTGTTTCCACAACAACTAAATATTTCCAAAATTCAATTCTCTCAGGGACAGAAAGTGAGGTGAAATCTTCTGAATGGACACAAACAACAAAACAAATATTACAAGGGTGTCCTGTGTTATCCAAAACTAAAGAATTAGGCTCTGTTTATGACAAACTGCCTTCTCCCAGCAATTTTTATATTAATAGATCTGTGTACATCCACAATGCTGAGTTTTACCAGTTGTTTATCGCAGGAGCTCTTGAAATAGCCTGTCATATTCCCAGGGTGAGATCAAAGGTCCTGGAATGAAAAGATTATCTGAAACTCCAATTATGAGCCTGCTTTGTTAGAAGAAAACATTGGAGGAGAGGAGAAGGATAGATTTCTCAAAGATCAAGAACCAGCCCAATCTCCAAATTTCAAGAGAGTCTAACAGAAGTCAGCTGTCCTTCCCAATGTTGGTTCTGACTTGCAACTAAGGATGTCATTCCATGGATTTAGGGCTCCATTTCCATGCACTTAAGAAATCGAGCGCCATGCAAGTCCCACGGAGGTCATCACATGATGTAAGGGCACTTCTGGTAGAATTACATGGGACTCTGTTTCTGCAGCACATTGAAACGGAGCCCTAAACCCATCTTCAGGAGTCATGTGTTACCTGACTCCAAATGGAGAAAGCGGGGGAAAGACAGGCATCAACATGGTAATGACATGGGATGCCTGGCAATATCAGAAGATGGGAAAAGATAGAGGGAACAGGGTAAGACAATTCCCTTTGATTTTCCCTAATTTCCCCCATTTGTGAGGTGAAGTTCTAATTTGTTTTAGTTCATCTTCAACCTCAGCAAGATGGAGTGGATGAGGGATTAGAGGACACCCAACCCCAAATTGGGAAACAAGTCGTCCAGGAATACCTGGCCGCTCTAAATGAGTTCAAGTCCCCAGGGCCAGATCAACTACACCCCAGAGTATTGAAGGAACTAGTGGAAGTCATTTCGGAACCATTGGCAATCATCTTTGAGAGTTCTTGAAGAACGGAAGAAGTTCCAGCAGATTGGAGGAGGGCCAATGTGGTCCCAATCTTCAAGAAGGGAAAAAAGGATGACCCAAACAACTACCGTCCGGTCAGCCTCACATCGATACCAGGCAAGATTCTGGAAAAGATTGTTAAGGAAGCGGTCTGCAAACACTTAGAAACAAATGCGGTCATTGCTAATAGTCAACATGGATTTATCAAAAACAAGTCATGCCAGACTAATCTGATCTCTTTTTTTGATAGCGTTACAAGCTGGGTAGATGCGGGGAATGCCGTGGATGTAGCATACCTGGATTTCAGTAAGGCCTTCGACAAAATCCCCCATGACCTTCTGGCAAACAAACTAGTCCAATGTGGGCTAGGCAAAACTACGGTGAGGTGGATCTGTAATTGGTTAAATGGATGAACCCAGAGGGTGATTCTCCCCAATGCTTCCTCTTCATTCTGGAAAGAAGTGACGAGCGGAGTGCCGCAGGATTCTGTCCTTGGCCCGGTCCTGTTCAACATCTTTATTAATGACTTAGACGAAGGGCTAGAAGGCATGATCATCAAGTTTGCAGATGACACCAAATTGGGAGGGATAGCCAATAGTCCAGAGGACAGGAGCAGGATTCAAAACGATCTTGACAGATTAGAGAGATGGGCCAAGACTAACAAAATGAAGTTCAACAGTGACAAATGCAAGATACTCCACTTAGGCAGAAAAACTGAAATGCAAAGATACAGAATGGGGGACAATACCTGGCTTGAGAGCAGTACGTGTGAAAAAGATCTTGGAGTCCTCATGGACAACAAGTTGAACATGAGCCAACAATGTGATGTGGCGGCAAAAAAAGCCAATGGGATTTTGGCCTGCATCAATAGGAACATATTGTCTAGATCTAGGGAAGTCTTGCTACCCCTCTATTCTGCTTTGGTTAAACCACACCTGGAATATTGTGTCCAATTCTGGGCACCACAATTCAAGAGAGATATTGACAAGCTGGAATGTGTCCAGAGGAGGGCGATTAAAATGATCAAGGGTCTGGAGAACAAGCCCTATGAGGAGCGGCTTAAGGAGCTGGGCATGTTTAGCCTCAAGAAGAGAAGGCTGAGAGGAGACATGATGGCCATGTATAAATATGTGAAAGGAAGCCACAGGGAGGAGGGAGCAAGCTTGTTTTCTGCTTCCTTGGTGACTAGGACGTGGAACAATGGCTTCAAACTACAAGAGAGGAGATTCCATCTGAACATGAGGAAGAACTTCCTGACTGTGAGAGCCATTCAGCAGTGGAACTCTCTGCCCCGGTGTGTGGTGGAGGCTCCTTCTTTGGAAGCTTTTAAACAGAGGCTGGATGGCCATCTGTCAGGGGTGCTTTGAATGCAATATTCCTGCTTCTTGGCAGGGGGTTGGACTGGATGGCCCATGAGGTCTCTTCCAACTCTATGATTCTATGATTCTAACTGAAGATGGCAGGGTGAAACAGGGGATGAGGGCAAGCTGAGATGTTGACTAAGTAGTCAGGAGGCATCTCCTTCTGCCACCTCCAGGGTGGACTAATTCAGAAAAAACTGGTGCTGTTTCTCTTTTTTCAGATCCTCAGAGGTTATTGGAGAGAGCTGAGCACCCATCTAGTCACTCCCTCCAGACAGAGCAAGTGACCCGCTGCCTGTCACAGGAACCCGATTTAAATGTCCAAACAGAGGGAGAAGACCAAGGTAAGAATTGTGGATTGGAAAGAAGCACCAAGAATCCTGTAAGAAACCACCCTTGACTGACTGCTCTCTTCTCCCTCAATATTCCCACAGCTTCATTCACTGCAGGGATCCGGTCAATTATGAAAAGGAAAGAGGAACAGACAGAGATTGTGGCAAGCAAGAAGAGCCTCCACTTTGTGGGCATCAATGGAGGGTACAGCGAGGCCTCCACGGTTGAATTATGATGTGAAAGAGATTCCAATCTACTCCTGAATCATTTTTGGGGGAGCGGGGATGGGGACACACATAGCCCCGATTGCTCCAGCTAGATAGCAGTTCCAGTGGCTTCCTATATTCTGGTTGCCAGGTTTAAGATTTAACATGGAATGTAGAAAACTATATCACACAAGCACACTCTTGTTGTCATTCTTAATTGCTTTCAAATCAATTTTGACTTGCGATGACCCTGTGAAAATTATCTCCGTCATCTTCAACCCGCTCCGAGTCCCCTCGGGGAGATGGGGCAGGATATAAATAAAGATTATTATTATTATTATTATTATTATTATTATTATTATTATTGGGTTGTTGTAGGTTTTTTCGGGCTATATGGCCATGGTCTAGAGGCATTCTCTCCTGACGTTTCGCCTGCATCTATGGCAAGCATCCTCAGAGGTAGTGAGGTCTGTTGGAACTAGGAAAATGAGTTTATATATCTGTGGTGTTTATATACCTATACAACAGAGAGTAAACTATCAGGCACATCAAATCACTTCTCAACAAAAGTTTGCTCCAGGCACAGTTGGCCCATTGTATGCTAATCAAGGTGGTCAGTTGAAACATTCACACCTAGCTCCAGCAGACAAGAGTCCTTTGTCTCACCCTAGTCATTCCACAGATATATAAACCCTTTTTCCTAGTTCCAACAGACCTCACTACCTCTGAGGATGCTTGCCATAGATGCAGGTGAAACATCAGGAGAGAATGCCTCTAGACCATGGCCATATAGCCTGAAAAAACCTACAACAACCTAGTGATTCCGGCCATGAAAGCCTTTGACAATACATTATTTATTATTATTATTATTATTATTATTATTATTATTATTATTTTGTCACAGAAAATGAGATATATATGCTGGATTTCATATTATTATTATTATTATTATTATTATTATTATTATTGACACAAAAGCGCAGTATGTCACAGCAAACAAGATCCATATGCTGGATTTCGTATCACAAAATCACAAGTCGAACACTTCCCGAGTGTCTAGGACTGTGTGATATATTTTCAAATGATGTGTGCAGATCCAAGTAAGGTGGCCTTTTGTAGTTGACAGATCGTGATTTTTTCGATGTTTATGGTTTCCAAATGCCAGCTGAGATCTTTTGGCACGGCACCCAGTGTGCCAATGACCACTGGGACCACCTGTACTGGTTTATGCCAGAGCCTTTGCAGTTCAATTTTGAGGTCTTGATAGCAGCTGAGTTTTTCTTGTTGTTTTTCCTCAATGCGACTGTCACCCGGTATGGCGACATCAATAACCCAGACTTTTTTCTTTTCCACAATCGTGATGTCTGGTGTATTGTGTTCCAAAACTTTGTCATTCTGGATTCCCACAGTATTTTTGCGTGTTCATTTTCCACAACCTTTGCGGGTTTATGATCCCACCAATTCTTTACTGCTGGCAGGTGGTACTTGTGACATCAGTTCCAGTGAATCATCTGGGCCACAGAGTTGTGCCTCTGTTTGTAGTCCGTCTGTGCGATTTTCTTGCAACAACTGAGGATATGGTCCATGGTCTCACCAGGGATACAAATGTTCTAAATAAATAAATAAAGACACATACATAAATTGTCATTATGAAATGTATGGGGACACAGCATATGGTGTATTTATTTGTCGTGTCAGGGCAACCAGTCCATTACATTACATTTCTAACACAAACAAAGCAAACAAACAGACAAAATACAAAATTTGTGAATTTGGTAGTTGATTAAATGTCCTTTGACCAGTATCTGGCCACTTGGAGTGCTTCTGGTGTTGCTACAAGAAGGTCCTCCATTGTGCATGTGGCAGGGCTCAGGTTGCATTGCAGCAGGTGGTCAGTGGTTTGTTCTTCTCCACACTTGCATGTCATGGATTCCACTTTGTAGCCCCATTTCTTGAGGTTGGCTCTGCATCTTGTGGTGCCAGAGCGCAGTCTGTTCAGCGCCTTCCAAGTCGCCCAGTCCTTTGTGTGCCCAAGGGGGAGTTTCTCATTGGTTATCAGCCATTGGTTGAGGTTCTGGGTTTGAGCCTGCCACTTTTGGACTCTTGCTTGTTGAGGTTTTCCAGCGAGTGTCTCCATAGATCTTAGAAAACTATTTCTAGATTTAAGTCTTTGACGTGCTGGCTGATACCCAAACGGGATGAGCTGGAGATGTCTCTGCCTTGGTCCTTTCACTATTGGCTGCTACTTCCCGGCGGATGTCAGGTGGTGCAATACCAACTAAGCAATGTAATTTCTCCAGTGGTGTAGGGCGCAGACACCCTGTGATGATGCGGCATGTCTCATTAAGAGCCACATCTACTGTTTTAGTGTAGTGAGATGTGTTCCAGCATATGGTGTGAAAATCTTTCATTATATTTTTTTGAAAATATGTAATTTATGGCTTATGTTACATAGACTTAGAGGTTTCACGTTATGTTCATGTGACACACCTACACAATGCAGCCGACGCACAGTTTGGAAAACTTTGACGTAGAGCCTTAAAGGAAGTCAGGATGTCTTTTTAGTCTTCCTTTCTGATGAAGTCTAGGACTGGTTTCTCTAGCATATAGTGACTCTTCTCATCCCTGTTGCCACTGCTCAGGTATGAGTCCACCTCCTCCGAGGACTCCAGCACAGCAGAGAATGTATCGGACAACGAGAGCACAGAGAGCGAGTATCACGAGGCAAGCGAGGGGCTCCCTGCAGCACAGGCAGCTATCGCAGAGCCTGCAAAGCCTTCTGGGACTGCCACAACTCACCCTAAGATTCCCACTGAAGGAGGTGAAATGCCAGCACCAGTAGAAGGACAAAGCAAGGAACCAGCAAGCACCACTGGGTAACTATCAGTGCAGGTGTATTGTCGAAGGCTTTCATGGCTGGAATCACTAGGTTCTTGTGGGTTTTTTCGGGCTATAGGGCCATGTTCTAGAGGCATTTCTCCTGACCTTTCGCCTGCATCTATGGCAAGCATCCTCAGAGGTAGTGAGGTCTGTTGGAATTAGGACAATGGGATTATATATCTGTGGAATGGCTGGGGTGGGGCCAGGAGCTCTTCCCTGCTGGAGCTAGGTGTGAATGTTTCAACTGACCACCTTCATTAGCATTTGAAGGCCTGCCTGAGCCTGGGAAAATTCCCTGTTGAGAGGTGTTAAGATGTGCCTGGTTGTTTCCTCTCTGCTGTTTTGCTGTTGTAATTTTAGAGTTTTCAGTCCAGGCATGTTTATGGATATCAAGCCTCTGTGCCCAGATTATTCTAAATTTGATTCTTCAGAGAAACCAATTCTTATGTCCAGAATGAATGAAGCAGTGTGCACAGGATAGGTGATGCCATTTTGCCGATTTCCAAAATATTGCTAACATTCTGGAAGAATGAGATTGTTAAAAGTCATGGGAAGGAAGTTGCCTGTATTTTCTGGAGCTGTGAGGAAGGAAGATGATGCCTTTTTATGTGATGCCTGCTTTCCTTCTTGGAGAAACATGCTGGCCCGCTTAGTTCTAATTAAAAATTTAGCTTTACCAGTACAATCTTCTGGTGGCCCATTTCCCTCTTTTCTTTCTGTATGATGCAATAATAATAATAATAATAATAATAATACTCTATTTGTACCCCGCCACCATCTCCCCAAGGAGAAACATGCTGTCCCGCTTAGTTCTAATTCAAGATTTAGCTTCTGGTGGCCCATTTCCCCCTTTTCCTTCTGTATGATGCAAAAAGGAATAATAATAATAATAATAATAATAATAATAATAATAATAATAATAACTCTATTTGTACCTCACCACCATCTCCCCAAGGGACTCAGTGTGACTTATGTGAGGCCAAGCCCACAGCACATCAATAAACAAAGGCGATAACAAATAATCAATACAAAACAGTTAAAATAAAACAAAAACAAAAAATACACAATAAGCAATAAACAATAACATACAGCATTTAAAGTACAGTAGGCCCAGTATGCTTCCAGTTTTGACTTTTGCAGATTTAATTATTCATGGGTTTGATATGCTCTCTTAAGTAATCTTCTAGTGCAACTCTGTGGTCAACAGGTCCTGTACCTCTAACCCAAAGTAATGTGGAGGGCCTACTCTATTAGTCATTTCAATTGCCATTGTCATTACGTCCGAACCAGGCATTGTGCTTCAAAGCAAACTCCTTCATCAGTTAAAAACAGTAAAATCTGGATCAGTTTGTTGGCTTTTTAAATAAACTAGCCACAGTTTGTAATTCAAAAGTAATAGTGAGCAAAATAGTAAGAAATGTCAAGGTGAATTTTCCAGTCCTCTTTAAATACTAATGCTTTCCACAGGTTCACATAGGCCAGCTGCGCCCGTACCTTGGGAAGTCTGACTTGGCCACGGTAGTCCACTCTCTGGTTACATCCCGTGTAGACTACTGCAACGCTCTCTACCTGGGGTTGCCTTTGAAAACTGCTTGGAAGTTTCAAATGGTCCAACACTCGGCAGCCAGGTTGCTAACAGGAGCGGCAATCAGGGAGCATACTACTCCTCTGTTGCGCCAGCTCCACTGGCTTTACTACCGGGCACAATTCAAAGTGCTGGCGTTAGCCTATAAAGCCCTAAACGGCTCTGGCCCTACTTACCTCTCTGAACGCATCTCCTCCTATGAACCAACTAGGACATTAAGATCATCTGGGGAGGCCCTACTCTCAGTCCCGCCTGCATCACAGGCACACCTGGCAGGGACGAGAGATAGGGCCTTCTCAGTGGTGGCCCCTCGGCTGTGGAACGCCCTTCCTATAGATATCAGATCAGCCCCCTCCCTATTGGCATTTCGGAGGAAAGTGAAGACCTGGCTGTTCGAACAAGCATTTGATTAAGCAGTGTAATGAATATAGGAACACGGATTAACGGATGATGAGATTGGATTCTGATTTTACTAATGAGACGCTAATGATTGTTACATTGATATTTAATTTTTGATGATGCTATTGTTTTAACTGTCCCATAATCGTTTATGATGTTTTGCATTGAATTTTGCTGCTGTTAACCACTTTGAGTCGCCTGAGGGCTGAAAAAAGCGGTATATAAATGAAGTAAATAAAATAAATAAATAAATAATTGTACATGTAATACTAAATCCTCACCTAATGTTTCATGCAAATACTATTGCCCAGCAAGTATGTTCCATTCAAACATTGATATATTCCTTTTTCTTTTCCATTTTATACCCAGGATGGTACTCAGCAAAGATCTGCTTTCAGCCTGTGAAGTTCTTCAGAAATACTTGGAGAGCCCCAATGCACACATGGACGAAGAGATGGTATATCTACATCTCTATAATTTGGGAAGTTGGAGAAAAAACGAAACAGTTGGTCATCATGTAGTGTTTTCATTCATGAAACTCCTTTCTGTGACTGCCACACATCTGTGTATAATCCAGTAGTGAGTTTTGTGGGCTCATGCATAATACAGTAGTGGTATTTTGAGGCTTGGCCAGATGACGAGGACATATCTAATGGGAAATTACTCTTGCGGTATCTAAACAGAATTTGGAGTATCTGCACAGGGTCTCTTCTGCACTTCACAGAACTAGGGAAATTCATTCTGGTTGACTCAATTACAGATTAGATTGCTATGTACAGGCAGTCCCCTGGTTACAAATGAGATAGGTTCTGGAGGTTTGTTCTTAAGTTGAATTTGTGTATAAGTCAGAACAGGTACATTTTAAAGTGTAAGTCCAGGCAAAAGTAGATTTTTTTTAGTTTTGGGTATTACAGGGAATGGTTAACATCCCTGGAGCATTTGTTTTGTTGTCTGTACCTGTGCTGGCACGGAAGTGCCAGGAGATTTGGATTTCTTTTTCTTGCACTGCTAGTTTGTATGAATTTATTTAAGCCATGCTTTTTGCAATCAGGTAGCTTCCCCAAGTTTCAGTCATGGGGCCAGCAACCTGGCAATCATCGTTAGAATCCTTAGGCCCACCCCTTTTCCCAGGGTTTTGGAGGCAAAGGAGGACCTTTGTTCAGTCTCACTGTTTGAAGCCTAACAGCAGGACGTGTAAGATTCTCTTTCCCATCTGCACAAAGGCTTCACTTCTCACAGTTCTGCTGGGGGAGTAAAAGGATAGTTCCACAGCTTTTGCTGGGGGGATACAACCAGCCTTTGCTGGAGCAACAGGACAGTTCCTACAGCCTTCGTGGAGTAAAACTAAAGGACACCTTTTGGCTTGGCAGATCTACAGGAACCTTGCGTGGTAAGGGACCACTCGGGCTATCCATAAAGCAGCTTGGAGCCGGGAGTAAGGGCCTCACGCCAGCAAGGTAAAGAAAGATTGCCCAGGGAGGGGTCAGAAGATTTCCCTAAGGAAGAAAGGAACAGTTTACCACCAGTTGCCTGCCCTTGATAGCAGATTGAGCAAACTACTGGTTTTCCAAGGTTATAAAGCATTTAATTAATTTGTTTGAAGATTTAAGCCCAAATAAACAACTTTGTTGAACTTATATTGAGCCTCAATAGAATTTTGTGTTGGGAAATCTAAGGGGCCCTTCAGCTGAGGCACCCCGGCATCCCGTTGGGCGTACAGAAGGCACATCCTGTAAACAGATATTATTTCAGGCCCAGCATGTGACAGCACAGTACCCCTGCTCAGAAGATTTCACCTCACTTTCATTACCTATGACGATTGGATTTTGAAAAATTTTGGGTTGTTGTGGAAACAAGGATTGATGAGAAAGCTTCAGTGGAGACATCTTTTCCCAAACCCTGCATAAAATGCCCTCAGAAGCACTTTATCCCATCTTCTAGTGCAATTAAATCTCATTTTTGTCCCTCAGATCATCTGTCTAGATACATTACATGGCCTGCTCACCTAGTGTTTTTAAACTTTTAATCTTTGCAACTTGCCCATTGTGATTTTTAATATTTTTGTGATTCAGTTACTGTGATCTTATATTATTTGGTGTGTTCATTTGTATTGTTTTCTGTAGTTTTTATTTTTATTATATTTTGCCGTTTGTATTTTATGTTGTATATTTGCTCTGCTGTACTGTTGGGCTTGGCCTCATGTAAGCCGCCCCGGGTCTCCTTGGGAAGATGGTGGCGGGGTATAAAGTAAGGTGTTATTATTTGAAACACAACAAAATGAGTCCACAGCGGACACTCTGCTGGCTGTTGAATTGGATCACACGTCGGACACTTCCCAGGTGTCTAGGACTGTGTGATGTATCAGCGAATAATGCATGCAGGTCCCAGTAAGGTGGCCTTCTGCAGCTGGCAATGGTAATTTTGTCAGTGCCGGTTGTGTTTAAGTGCAGGTCAAGGTCTTTAGGCACTGCACCCAGTGTGCCGATCACCACTGGGACCACCTATACTGGCTTGTGCCAGAGTCTTTGCATTTCGATCTTTACATCCTCATAACGTGTCAGCTTTTCCAGTTGTTTCTCTTCAATCATGCTGTCACCTGGGATTGCAACATCAATGATCCATACTTTGTTTTTTAACACGATTGTGAGGACAGGAGTATTATGCTCCCAAACTCTGTCTGTCTGAATCCGGAAGTTCCAGAGGAGTTTGGCGTGTTCATTCTTTGTAACTTTTTCCGGCTTGTGATCCCACCAGTTCTTTGTCGCAGGCAGATGGTATTTGTGGCACGAGTTCCAATGAATCATCTGAGCAACGGTGTTGTGCCTCTGCTTGTAGTCTGTCTGTGCAATCTTCTTGCAGCAGCTGAGGATGTGATCTATTGTTTCATCTGCTTCCTTGCAGAGTCTTTTTTTTTTTGGTCATGTCAGGAGTGACCTGAGACACTGCAAGTCGCTTCTAGTGTGAGAGAATTGGCCGTCTGCAAGGACGTTGCCTGGATGATTTGATGTTTTATCATCCTTGTGGGAGGCTTCTCTTATGTCCCCGCATGAGGAGCTGGAGCTGATAGAGGGAGCTCATCCGCCTCTCCCCGGATTCGAACCTGCGACCTGTCGGTCTTCAGTTCTGCTGGCACAGGGCTTTAACCCACTGCGTCACCGGGGGCTATTATTATTATTATTATTATTATTATTATTATTATTCCCTCTAATAACTCTTCCAGGAGTGGATTTCCCTTCTGGCGGGTATATGTCCTCGCATTTCCTGTTGTTTCCCCTCCGTATGTAAATAGGAGTTGGATGTAAGTTGAATGTTTGTAACTCAGGGACTGCCTGTATGCATACTGGAAAATTATAATAAAAGGTGGATTTTGTTAAAGGAAACCCATTTAGTTAAGATATATTGGGACGTAATAGTTTTATACCTGACATCTGGTGTTGTTCCTCCCTTACTTTTCTGTAGAAATTGGCGTATACCACAGTACTTCCCTATTGGTTGAGACTTTCCTGCCACAAAGAAGCAGATCCAGCACTGGTCTCTCTGCATTTGGCTGCTTTTCAGGCGATCTCCCCAGAACTGCTGGAATTCATAATCAATATGGCTGATGCCAATGGTAACACAGCCCTGCATTACACTGTCTCACATTCCAACTTCCCTGTGGTCGCAAAGCTTCTTGAAACAGGTAGGTGAACACCAAGAAATGGGAACATTGGAATCCAAGAAAGTCCCCTTTGATGAGATGACCCACTTGGCCACTTTTGCCTCAGCATGTTGGCAAATGGATATTAGCTGCTTAAAGTGGACCTTCAAGTGTTGAATATGTCGGAGGCTTAGCCCACATGACTTGAATGTTTCAAATTTTCTAACAATGAAATTCCTTTGTGGCTATGTATTAACAGAAATTTTGAAAAGGCAAGTGGTCTAACATAGGGGTGGCGGACTCAGGCACCAAAGCCAAATGTAACTCTCCTGATGTCCTTGAGAACTAAATCTGTTCTGTCGCGTGCTGGGCCTGTATTTGGTTGACTTTAGAAATAGGATGTGTAACCTTTGCCCAGCGGGAAGCCAGGGGCACAAGGAGAAGTTCTCAGAGGTTTCCACTACAAAGAATCTTCAGATGGCTTGAGAAGTACAACAAAGTCTTTTATTAATGAAATCAAACCGGTACTTCAAGGCTTTCTTGATAAACCATTGGCTCTCTCAATCTTGTCCACAGGGGACAGGCACTATCTTCAATAACCTTTTCTTTATAGGAAAATTCCTCTTTTTAACTTCTCCCAGGCTGACTGAAATCTAACCCTCACTTATGTGGGCCCCGCTACCGGGCCGAACTGCTTCTCGGACGCTGAGTGGACCTACCAGCAAGGCAGTGGATATTCTCCAGTTGGAGTTCTTTAGTCTTTAAGGCTGTTTTCCTGGAAATTCCTAAAGCTATAGGAATGCTTCCCTGGAGTTCTTAAAGGTTGAAGCTTTTGTACAGGGGAAGTTACACACATTCTATACATAAGCTAACCTGACTGAGACTAACTAACAAAAATGGCCCACTTCCCTTCCCAATTGCCCTGAGCAAGGAGCAGGACCAAAACTTAATGATGACGGACAGGTGGCCTGCCCTATGACTGCAGCCAAAGAAGCCACCTATCTGCAGAGTCCCTGAAACTTAGGACTACAAACAAACATTCAATGCAAAGCAAACAAAATTGGAGCTCCTGGTATAGCTGTTCCAGAACAAAATATTTTCAGCTCTTGGGGGAAAGGGTTAGTTGTTAGGATGGATTTGAATCCGCTGAGGGTTGTGGGAAGTGGAAAGGGAAGGAGACCAAGGTCAAGAGTTTGGAACAATAGATTCCAAGGGTCTAAATATCTGGAAATTTTGAAAATACTGGGAGTAGGGGAATTTATTTATTTATTTACATTTCTGCCCCGCCCTTCTCAACCCCTAAGCGGGGACTCAGAGCGGCTAACACTGGCACAATTCGATGTCATAAATATCACAATATAACAAGAATATAAAACCATAAATAGGCCTGGGCAATGCATGGTTCGAAATGGTTCTAAAGTACTTACAAAACTAAAGTTCTGGTGGTGAAAATTTCAGAACTTTAACAAAACTCTCCAAATTTCATTATAAATGGCAGTTCCTAATTGGTTCTGTCGACCGCATTTCTGTATACGAACTCACACGATCTCTTCGTTCATCTGGTGAGGCCCTGCTCACGATCCCACCTGCTTCACAGGCGCAATTGGTGGGAACGAGGGACGGGGCCTTCTCGGTGGTGGCCCCGTGACTCTGGAACTCCCTCCCCAAAGACATCAGGCAGGCCCCAACATTGGCAGTCTTTAGAAGGAGCTTGAAAACCTGGATGTTCTGGTGTGCCTTCCCAGAATTAGGAATCCTAAGCAATATGTCCTCAATGCACTTTATGAGAGATTTAGAACTGTCTGCACGTCCACCTTTCCCAGAACATTCCTCCTATCCCCTTTAAACTTCCCAGCTTTTAACTTTGAAAACTTTTACATTTGGCCCGCCTCATGTTTTTAAAATGTGTTGTGTTATTATTGTATTGTTTTTGCTTTTTAGGAGTTATTTACTGTTTTGTTGTTGTTGTTTTTATGATGTTGTTGGGCTTGGCCTCTTGTAAGCCACACCGAGTCCTGCGGGAGATGGTAGCGGGGTATAAGAACAATAAATAAATAAATAAAATAATAAAAATTGCCAATAATGAAAAAATAATTAAATTTTGAAAGTTTTGTTAGAGTTCTGAAATTTTCACCACCAGGTGAAACTACCTCTGAGGATGCTTGCCATAGATGCAGGCGAAACGTCAGGAGAGAATGCCTCTAGAACATGGCCGTATAGCCCGAAAAAACCTACAACCCAGTGATTCCAGCCATGAAAGCCTTCGACAGTACATAAAACATTAATTATACAATCATATAGGCGTTTCCATTATTATAACAATCATATGGTCCAGTTCAATGTCCAAAGTGCCGTTATGCCTGCTAACCAAAGACCTGGTTCCAAAACCACGATTTCAGATTTATCCTAAATCAGTGGTTCTCAACCTGTGGGTCCCCAGGTGTTTTGGCCTACAACTCCCAGAAATCCCAGCCAGTTTACTAGCTGTTAGGATTTCTGGGAGTTGAAGGTCAAAACATCTGGGGACCCACAGGTTGAGAACCACTGTCCTAAAGGAAGAGAGGAAGGACACCAACCTAATCTCACTGGGTAGCAAGTTTCACAAGTGGGGGGTCACCACCAAGAAGGCCCTGTCCCTCGTCCCCAATTTTTAAGAAAAATTGAAAACGCAATATTAGCATCTTTTGAAGACTGAAAACAACATTGTTCCTTTAGAAGCATAAACTGCATTAGATAATATATCACTTGATACAGTAAAAGACCATATTATTGTGAAAATAATTACAAATTGAAAATATGTATGTTACCCAGGTTGGTCCTAGGAATGGCACATATTTGTTCCACATCCCAGTGCTTGCCTGCCCTGAGTTCAACTAAAGATGAACAGGGAGTGATTTATTTATTTATTTTGTGTCAAAAGCATGGCATACATATGTATAAAACTGATAAAAATAGAAGGAGCACAAGCGGCTAAATAAGTTTTGACCAAAACTGGGCAACAGCGACTACATTGTCTGTAGATTCATCCTCTGTACATGAGGCAGGGCATTGTGGACAAGCATACAGGTGCTGAGTTATTTGTTCTGCTCCACAATCACACAACCCAACAGCATTGCTTTTTAAACAAGGAATGATTATGGATACATACTTGTCTGGAATTTTTAAGAACAGGTTCAGAGAATTGGCTTTTGTCAAATGCCTCGGGTCAGAATTTGGGATTGCAAGAAACTCCCAGAGGAACCAGGCTTCTCATAACTTCCTTTCTTTTCTAGGTTTGTGTCATGTGGACCAACAAAACAAAGCTGGTTATACAGCCATCATGCTGACAGCACTGGCTGCCTCCCGGTCAGAAAGTGATATGGATACCGTTGTGCAGCTGCTAAAAATGGGCAACGTTAATGCCAAAGCCAGCCAGGTACCAAAATTGCCAGCAGGGAGCAGGGGAGGATGAGAAAATTAGGAAAGGAAGAAATGAGAATATATCTGTTTTGGCCAGAGTAGAAGACTTTAAAACTTACTTCCTCTTTCTTTCTTTCATCCACATACATGGTGCATATAAAGGAGGACATGGTAGAAGAAGGATATAGCTACACTTTTAAGTGGGTTTGCTTTTTACATGCTGTGATATAATGTGAATTTTAACTTACAGTTATGTATAATTATAGATAGATGTTTAAAAGGGTAAGTATTTAAAATAGCATAACTGGAGGGGATGGTAGCCAGCTCAGCTCACTCTGAGCTGGGTTGCCATGGAAAAATGGGAGGAGCCAACTGCTACTTCGCAGGGCAGGCATTTTAAAACGGTCAGTCTGTAGTCTGAGAACTGCAGAAAAGGCTGGTTCTACAGTGTTGAGAATCAGGGAAGCAGTCTGTAGCTAGAGAACTACAGGGAAAGGCTGATTCTACTGTGTTGAGAACCAGGAAGGTTTAGGTTTTTAGCCTGTGTAGTTTAGATAGAACAAGTTGACTTATTTAGATTAGTAGTTAGTGTATGAGCAAAAAGGGGGAGAGAACCCCAGTAAGCATCTTTACTGCAACAAAAATAACATAGGGAAAGTATAAGCTGGTACCTGAAGTGAACTGTTAAGGAAAGAAACTCAGTTTGAAGAAAAATAAGTTTAAAACCTGTTTAGTGGAAGGAACAGTCCTCTCAAGAGTTGTTTTATGAAATGTTATAAATGTAACCTCTAAAGAAATGTGTCTCTAAGAGTTAAGAAACATTGAAACCATTAAGCTTTTCTATACTTCAATAAACTTGTTACTGTTTCTCTTAAAGCCAAGTCTCTGTTACGAATACTTTCAAGTCAAGCCACGCTACACATTAAAGAAAGCCCAACAAAATATTATAAGCTATTATCTGTGTTATCAATTTCATAAATCCATTACAAATAGTAGGAGACCCTGATAAATCAGTGACAGCCCTACTGCTTCTGGTGTCGTCTTTACAAAGTGGTAGCGTCGTTACAAAGTGGTGGCATCTTTGCACATAAGCTTGTGTGAGTTTAACCAGGCATGGGCAAACTTTGGCCCTCCAGGTGTCCCACAATTTCTACTGGCTGTTAGGAAATGCCTGGTATAAACCCATTTATTTGGATGCAGTACAGAGTGCAGAATCTTTTCAAGTTTTCTTCTTCTGACTTTCTTTTTAAAGAAAGCTCCACATGATAGCTAGAGTTTTCAGAACAGAAAAGAATTTGTTTAAGAGTGCTTTCTGCAAGCGAGTCTTCTCCCTCCCGATGCAGTTATGCCGTAGCTTAATGCTGTTGCTTCCTCCATTGCCACTCTTGCAGGCTGGACAGACTGCGTTGATGTTGGCTGTCAGCCATGGGCGTCTTGATATGGTGCGTGCCTTGCTTGCAAGCTCAGCGGATGTCAACTTGCAAGACGACGACGGCTCCACAGCACTGATGTGTGCCTGCGAACATGGCCACGCTGAGATTGTCCGCCTGCTGTTGGCCACCCCTGGCTGTGATGTTGCACTCTCTGACAACGTGAGTGTTGCCTAGACCAAACGCTGGGGTTGGCAGGGGGAAGGAGCCCTTGGTATTCTGTCTCAGTGTCCTCAACTCATAGTGTATGGTAAAAACATTTTCCAAATGTTTTAAAAGTCTATATTGTTTTAATCTTACATTCTGTGCAGTGCGTTAAATATGATATCAATCATATGATATAAATAATAAAATATTATATAAATAATATATATATCATATGATATAAATCATATAATATAAATAATAAATTATGATATAAATAAATGATATAAATAAAAATGTAGTGTTTGTTTGTGGGATTAACATAACTCAAAAACCACTGGACAAATTGAGAACAAATTTGGACACAATACACCTATCGGGCCAATGAGTGACCATCATTCATAAAAATACTGAAAAACACAGCAGAAGGGACCTAAAAACCCCAAAAAACCCAAAAAGACGCTACAGCGCATGCGCAAAAATGACTTCCCCTGGCAAACAAAACACACAATAGCATAGCCACACTCTCTTCTGGACTACAGCTCCCAGCATCCCTTAGACCAGGCCCTTTAGGAGAGGAGAATGATCCAAATGCACTGCTTCCAAGCTGCAAGCTTTCTTCTCCTTGGATTTCTTTGAGAGCATCCCAATCCCTGTATTTTTCCAATTTCCTATTCCTGGACTGCAACTCCCAGCAATTGTCCAGATAGATAGATTAGATAGAGATAGATAGTTAGGTAGATAGACAGATAGATGGATCAGCAGAACTGCTGGGTGTTGCAATCCAAGAATAGATAGAGAAGGAAGAAAGGGGAGGAAGAGAAAGGAAAAAAAGGTGAGGGAAGGAAGGGAAGAAGAGAAGGATGGAGAGAAAGAAAGAAAAAAGGAAAAGAAGGAGAGAAAGAAAGAAAGAAAGAAAGAAAGAAAGAAAGAAAGAAAAGAAAGAGGGAGGGAAGACTGCACCGGGACTTTGGTGCAGCTGGCTGGGTGTCAGCTGCATTAAGATGACTGAAAGGTCATGAGTTCGAAGCCAGCCCGGGTCGGAGTGAGCTTCCGACCAAATTTGTGTAGCTTGTTGTCGACCTTTGCAGCCCAAAAGACAGTTGCATCTGTCAAGTAGGAAATTTAGGTACCACTTTGTGGGGAGGCTAATTTAAATAATTTATGAGGCCATAAAGATCAGCGAGCATGCGGGGAATTTCAGGCACCAATTTCAGTAAGTATGATGAGGTCCTGAGTCTTTGCAGTGCTCCTTTCCAGCCATTCCGTGCCTGATGGGGAGTAGTGGGTGACTTATTGGAGTTTAGTGTCTAGATCCAGGGAAGTCATGCTACCCCTCTATTTTGCCTTGGTCACACCACACCTGGAATACTGTGTCTAATTCTGGGCACTCCAACTGAAGGGAGATGTCTACAAGCTGGATTGTGTCCAGAGGAGGGTGACTAAAATGATTAAGGCTCTGGAGAACAAGCCCTATGAGGGGCAGCTTAAAGAGTTGGGCATGTTTAGCCTGCAGAAGAGAAGGCTAAGAGGAGACATAGCCATGTATAAATATGTGAGGGGAAGTCATAGGGAGGAGGGAATAAGCTTGTTTTCTGCTGCCCTGGAGACTAGGATGTGGAACAATGGCTTCAAACTACAGGAAAGGAGATTCCATCTGAACATTAGGAAGAACTTCCTGACTGTGAGAGCCGTTCAGCAGTGGAACTCTGCCCCAGAGTGTGGTAGAGACTCCTTTTTGGAGGCTTACAAACAGAGTCTGGATAGCCATCTGTCAGGGGTGCTTTGAATGCAATTTTCCTACTTCATGACTGGATGGCCAACAAGGTCTCTTCCAACTCTATGATACTATGATTCTATAATACTATGACTGGCAAAGTGTCTGGCTATTTCCTCCAGAGATCTCAGTGGATGATATAATCATTTTGCATCTGGCTGCAAGGATGTAGCCAGATGTTTCTGCAATATCCTCCCACTTTCACCAGAATGGCTGGGAGGGGGTTGGGATGTCTCATGGTATGTCCGGGGAGGCTTTCATCAGTGTGGGAAAAGAGTGTGGAGAAAGGTGATACCAACCTCCACAATAACCAAGATAATGACACATAAAACTGCCTTCCACCTATGTATCCTACTAACAGATTGTCAGATAGTGATAGTGAATGACAGATAATCTGTCTAATAACTTAATATCTTATTGTCCTCATCATTCAGAGGTACATGGCTGCTCCACTTAACGGCTAATATATATGACCTAATTATGAAGACTATTTTCTGGAATTTTTGGGGATGCTAGCTTTGATATGAACAGGTGACATGGATATCATCCCTGTGTTTGCCATGCAATGGAAAAGGTGGTCCACCCTGTAAGAATCCTGGAATTTTGGGGGATGTTTGCTTTGGTTTTTTTGGTTTTGTTTTGTTTTGTTTTTGTCGTGTCAGGAGTGACTTGAGAAACTGCAAGTCGCTTCTGGTGTGAGAGAATTGGCCGTCTGCAAGGATGTTGCCCAGGGGACGCCCAAATGTTTTGATGTTTTATCATATTTGTGGGAGGCTTCTCTCATGTCCCTGCATGAGGAGCTGGAGCTGATAGAGGGAGCTCATCCGCCCTCTCCCCGGATTCGAACGTACGACCTGTCGGTCTTCAGTCCTGCCGGCACAGGGGTTTAACCCACTGCACCACCGGGGGCTCCGATTGCTTTGGTATGAATGGTGACATGCATTTCTTCTCTGTGGTTACCATTCAATGGCAAAAGTGGTCCACCCAGCAAGAATGGTCATCATTGAGGTGGTGTTTACTTGCTTTCTTTTTCAGGACGGCAGCACAGCTCTCTCCATTGCAGTAGAGGCAGGCCAGAATGACATTGCTATCATGCTGTATGCTCATCTGAACTTTGCCAAATCTACTTCTCCGGTGAGTTGCCACCTATAGTCAAGCAATCACAACATAATATGAATTGGACCATCTTTAGACCATCTAAACATGGTTGTTCCAGTGTGCCTTCCCAGAATAAGGAAACCCTAAGCAACATGTTCCTAATCACACTACTAATGATCTAGGATTGTTTGCTCACTCCATCTCTCTCCAAATACCTATTCTAGTTATATGACACCTTCTCATGCACAGCATTTTTTTAAAAAAATAATTATTACATTTGGCCCTGCCATAGGTTTTTAATGCGTCGTGGTGTTATTGTTACTGTTTATTGCTTTGTTTATGAGTTTATGTTTTGTCTGTATTGCTGTTGTTGCTGTTTTTACTGATGTATTTGGGCTCGGCCTCTTGTAAGCCGCACCAAGTCCTTCGGGAGATGGTAGTGGGGTATAAATAAAGGTTTATTATTATATTATTATTATAATTCAGGGGTCCTCAAACTAAGGCCCGGGGTCTGGATACGGCCCTCCAAGGTCATTTACCCGGCCCAGGGTCAACCTAAGTCTGAAAAGACTTGAAAGCACACAACAACAACAACAACCCTATCTCATCGGCCAAAAGCAGGCCCACACTTCCCATTGAAATACTAATAAGTTTATATTTGTTGGAATTGTACTTCATTTTACTTATTGTATTGTTTTAAAGTGTTTTTTGCACTACAAATAAGATATTGGAGTGTGCATAGGAATTCATTCATGTTTTTATCAAATTATAATCTGGCCTTCCAACAGTTTGAGGCACTGTGACCAGGCCCTCTGTTTAAAAAGTTTGAGGACCCCTGATCTAATTGATTGATTAACTAAGTACAGAATACTTAATGCTAGGTCATTTTAGATTTTTGAATGCTTCCACCAAAAAGGGAGCCCATGCATACACCAAGGTTATTGGTTCTGTTAGTCAACAGTTTTTACTATCAACACGTTCCTCCCACAGTTTAAGTGAAGGCTCTAATAAGATGTCCATTAGATCTAATGCTTCAAACTACAAGAAAGTAGATTCCATCTGAACATTAGGAAGTACTCCCCCTGAAGACGCAGGTTCGCAGCTTGGGAGTGATCCTGGACTCATCACTGAGCCTGGAACCCCAGGTCTCAGCAGTGGCCGGGAGAGTTTTGCATAATTAAATCTTGTGCGCCAGTTGCTCCCGTACCTTGGGAAGTCTGATCTGGCCACAGTGGTCCACGCTCTTGTTACATCCCGAATAGATTACTGCAACGCACTCTACGTGGGGTTGCCTTTGAAGACTGTTTGGAAACTTCAATTAGTCCAACGGGCGGCAGCCAGATTACTCACCGGAGCATCATACCGGGAACATACCACCCCTCTGTTATGTCAGCTCCACTGGCTGCCGATCCAGTTCTGAGCACAATTTAAAGTGCTGGTTTTGACCTACAAAACCCTATATGGCTCCGGCCCAGCATATGTCCAAACGCATCTCCTTCTACGTCCCGCCTCGGAGTTTAAGATCTTCTGGGGAGGCCCTGCTCTCGGCCCCGCCTCTATCACAAGTGAGATTGGTGGGGACGAGGAGCAGGGCCTTCTCGGTGGTGGCCCCTCGCCTGTGGAACTCGCTTCCCGGGGAAATTAGGTCATCAACATCCCTCCTCTCTTTTAGAAGGAAACTAAAAACATGGATATGGGACCAGGCTTTTGGGTAATCTGGCAGATAGACAAAGGACAATGACGACTAGAATTGGATAGGATTATGACAATGCGGAATGAACTTACGGATTTTGAGCTTGGCGAACGTCGATCGTTAGATTGGTTTTTATTAGTTATGATGGATAACTGGATTGTTTTAATTGTGTTATAATTGTTGCTGACATATATTTTATTTTATTATCTGTATTGCTGGCATCGAATTGTGCCTTTTGTAAGCTGCCCTGAGTCCCACCTCGGGGGTTGAGAAGGGTAGGGTAGAAATGCGTGAAATAAATACATAAATAAATAAACTTCCTATGAGAGCTGTTCATTAGTGGGACTCTCTGCCCTGGAGTGTGGTGGAGGCTCCTTCTTTGGAGGCTTTTAAACAGAGGCTGGATGGCCATCTGTCAGGGGTGATTTGAATGCAGTATTCCTGCTTCTTGGCAGAATGGGGTTGGACTGGATGGCCCATGAGGTCTCTTCCAACTCTAGGATTCTATCAGTCTATGATTCTATAATGAGGAATGTGAGAACACGTTTTGTTTTATTTATTTATTTATTTATTATTGCACTTGTATACCGCTAATATCTCAGCCTAAATCGGCGACTCATTGCGGTTTACAACATTTAAAAAACAACAATATTCAATTTAAAAGCTTAAAAACACATATACAATACAAAATTATTGGGCCACCAATAACAGTCCAAATGCATCTCGTAACTGGAATCGCAATCCAAATTCATCGTCTGTGATTAACCAATCCTTTAATCGTCAAAATTCGTTTCGTCGGATTATCCGAATGCTTGTTCAAACATCCAAGTCTTCAGTCTTTTCCGAAACGCCATCAGCGAGGGGGCTGATCTTACCTCTATAGGGAGGGTGTTCCAAAGCCGAGGGGCCACCACAGAAAAGGCCCTGTCTCTCGTTCCCGCCAGCCGCACCTATGAAGCCGGCGGGATAGAGAGGAGGGCCTCCCCAGAAGATCTTAGGGCCCTGGTGGGCTGATAGGCTGAGATACGTTCGGATAGATAAGTTGGGCCAGAACCGTTTAGGTTTATACTAATCTTATGCTATCAGGACGCCTGTAGCTGCCGAGTGTATAATATTTTGCCCTCTCCATGCAGAATGTGCCCAGTTTTGTTATAGGGCTTACTTCCCATAGACCTAACTGTCTTTGTTGTCCTTCTCAGAACCTGCTCCAATCTGTCTGTGTGATGGTCACAGGACTCTTCAGATAACATCTTGGCTGGTCTAAAATAAAGTGGAGCTACTGCCTCCCATGACTCGGAAATGGAGGCACTGTTAATGCAATCTTAAATTGCATTAGCATTTTATCTATAGCCTGACCACATTGCTAACTCATGTTTAGCTTGTGATTCTTTTTATATTTATCACTCACTGTCCAGTAAATCTCCCCCATCTTGTATCTGTGCAACTTGAGTTTTAATCTACATGCCAAAAGCAACCATCGCCAAATTTTATTTGTTCGTTTTGGCTCAGTTATTAATTCTATCAAATGTATTTTGGAATTTAAACCCATCTTAAGAAACACCAGTTGTGACTTCCAGCTTTGCAAATCTTTGGCTAGATGAACTACATACAAGGGTATTAAAAGAACTGGCAGAATTAATTTTAGAACCACTAGCAATCATCGTAGAGAATTCCTGGGAAACAGGAGAAATCTCAGCAGTGGTGGAATTTTGGGGAAATAGATCTTGACATTTGAGAGTTGTAGTTGCTGGGATTTATAGTTCACCTACAATCAAAGAACATTCTGAATCCCACTAACGATAGAATTGGTCCAAATTTCCCACACAGAACCCCCATGACCAACAGAAAATACTGTGTTTTCCAATGATCTTTGGCGACCCCTCTGACACCCCCTCACGACCCCCTCAAGGGTCCTGACCCCCAGGTTGAGAAACGCTGTACTATGCTCTACACTGGCTCCCAATTGAGTATCGTGGTTTGTATAAGATGCTGGTCCTGACCTTTAAAACTTTATATGGCCAGAATCCATTGTATCTTAGAGACCGTCACTCCTTCTCCCATCATCGGAGGTCGCCACGACCATCCCAATGTGATTTGCTCTATATACCGGGTCCTAGGGAAGTGCACTTGGAAAGCACCAGATGCAGGGCCTTCTCTGTTTCTGCCCCTGCCTCATGGAATTCCTTGCCTCCCTATTTGAGAGCCATGCGTGACTTAGGGCATTTTATCCTAGTACTTAAGACCTGGCTTTTCACTAGAGCATTTGACCCATGTTAATTTTAATATTTGTATGTATGTGTTTTATCCTGTATAACTTCTGCTATGTAAATCACCTGGAGCATCTCGGATGGAGGGCGATTAATAAGTAATTAAAGATGATGATGATGATGATGCTAATAATATAATATATTGTCAAAGGCTTTCATGGCTGGAATCACTGGGTTGTTGTAGATTTTTTCGGGCTATATGGCCATGGTCTAGAGCAGTGGTTCTCAACCTTCCTAATGCCAGGACCCCTTAATACAGTTCCCCATGTTGTGGTGACCCCCAACCATAACATTATTTTTGTTGCTAATTCATAATTAATTTTGTGACTTATGACTCATAATGTAAATATCTGATATGCAGGATATATTTTCATTCACTGGACAAAATTTGGCACAAATACCTGATACATCCAAATTTGAATAGTGGTGGGGTTGAAGGGATCCATTTTGTCATTTGGGAATTGTAGATGCTGGGATTTGTAGCTAACCTACAATCAAAGAGCATTCTGAATTTCACCAACAATGGAATTGGACCAAACAGGAAATACTGGAAGGGTTTGGTGGACATTGACCTTGAGTTTTGGAGTAGTAGTTCTCCTACAAACTCCAAACACCTACAATTTTGGGAAAAATAGACCTTGACATTTGGGAGTTGTAGTTCACCTACATCCAGAGAGTCCTGTGCACTCAAGCAATTATGGATCTGGACCAAATTTGGCACAAATACTAAATATACCCAAATGTGAACACTGATTGAGTTTGGGGGAAAGAGGCCTTGGCATTTGGGAGTTGTAGTTGCTGAGATTTTTTGTTCTCCTGTAATCGAAGAGCATTCTGAACTCCACCAACTATAGAATTGGGCCAAACTTCCCACACAGAACCCCCATGACCAGAAGAAAACATTGTGTTTTCTGATGGTCTTTGGTGACCCTTCTGACATCCCTTCACGACCCCCCCAGGGGTCCCGACCCTCAGGTTGAGAAACACTGGTCTAGAGGCATTCTCTCCTGATGTTTCACCTGCATCTATGGCAAGCATCCTCAGAGGATGCTTGCCATAGATGCAGGCGAAACGTCAGGAGAGAATGCCTCTAGACCATGGCCATATAGCCCGAAAAAACCTATAACAACCCAATATAATATATTGTATGTAAATATATATTTTAAGCCGCTCTGAGTCCCCTTCGGGGTGAGAAGGGTGGCATATAATTTAATTTAATATAATATAATTTACAATTTAGCTGTAAATCGCCTAGAGCATTCTCGGATGGAGGGCGATTAATAAGTAATTAAATATGATGATGATGATGATTATATAAATGCCGTAAATAAATAAGTAAGTATAGAACTTTTCATTAAGAATGAATCATGCCACTTTTTTTTTCAGGGGACTCCAAAGCAACCAAAGCCTGACAACACAACGGTGACACCCAGTGATAATAACAACAAGGATGATGGTGGCATTTCTCACTAGAACCAGAGGCTTGCTCACCTTGAAGGACTGAGGAATAAAAGGATCTTCCGGTGCCTCTTGCAAGTTCATCTGTTTCCGAAGAAATGCAGCTTTATTGACCTCTCCATCAACAGGAATTATTCCTATCTGGGCCAGTTGGTCTTCTAGCAAAACCAGCTTTGCGCATGACTTTCAGGCAGCGGTTTTAGAAGTGCTGCAGTGTAGCCAGCAAAGCTTGCATGGCCTTGTTTCTGCCGGCTAGTGAGCCAAAGAGCAGATTGGCAAAAGGGTCTTTAGGTGCAGTTTCTCACCCAATTTAGCACAGCTTTGCAGCTTCATAGAGATATAGTTCTCCCATTCACGCCAACCTTCTATAGGACGATGAGATTGAAAGCAGCCTCAGTGTCCATCAAGAGACCACTGGGAAGGAACTGCAGTTTTATTTACTAGAGCTGAGTTGACAAAATCAAGGTTCGTGGAGGTTCCAGTTTCAGAAAAGTGGAGCACTGGGGCACACCTATACCATGGACATCTTGATGATTTGAGGGCAAATCCTAGCCTTCTCCATCTCGACTCCTCCTTCCATTAAGGCTTAATATATTTTATAGAGGCTAATAAAGGAGTGTCTCTCTAAAGCAACTCCAGACAGAAGACATGTACCTTTTCTTGAACTGTGGCAAAGAAAACATGCTTAAATATGAATTTACTTGAAATGACATTAAGAAAGCGTCTGCCTTATGTGAGCTAAGAATTCTTAACTTGAGGAAGTGCTTAGAAGGATTTGTACTTTTCCTTTTAGGGGAAAAAAACGTGATTTTGCTATATGAAAAATGTTGCAATACAGGTAAAGTGAATATGTAAGGCTAGGATCAAAGTTAATGGATTTTACATACTTGGGGAAATTTGAATTTTTGGTATAGATATTCTTTACCCCATCTGAAGCACTCATCCTGGCCCTAGTTTGTAATCACGACAGATTTAGACCCACAGTTTGGGAAACGTACTTTTTTGGACTACAGCTCTCACAAAACCATGGAAGTGGCCATGTAGACTGGCACATTCTGTCAACTATAATCCATAAAAGTAATCCTATTACCTTTCATTTTGTAATTTTCTTCTACAAATGGAGAGAGCAGGATTCTTCAGCCCTTTTAATGGTTTCCAGGGCCAGCTAACACTTCCCAACAAAGGAATCCTCCAGGCAGGAAGCAGCCAGGCTTTAAAGCTGCAAGACTACTCAATGCTAATTAAGGTGTCCAATTGCAGACCAGAGTTCTTTCTCCCACCCTGGACATTACAGAGATATATAAACCCCTCTTGCCTAGTTTCCAACAGACCTCTCAACCTCTGAGGATGCCTGCTAACAAAGGAATCCCCCAGGCAGGAAGCAGCCAGGCTTTGAAGCTGCAAGGCAATTCAATGCTAATTAAGGTGTCCAATTGCAGACAAGCGTTCTTTCTCCCACCCTGGACATTCCAGAGATATATAAACCCCTCTTGCCTAGTTTCCAACAGACCCCTCAACCTCTGAGGATGCCTGCTAACAAAGGAATCCCCCAGGCAGGAAGCAGCCAGGCTTTGAAGCTGCAAGGCTATTCAGTGCTAATTAAGGTGTCTAATTGCAGACAAGCGTTCTTTCTCCCACCCTGGACATTCCAGAGATATATAAACCCCTCTTGCCTAGTTTCCAACAGACCCCTCGACCTCTGAGCATACCTGCTAACAAAGGAATCCCCCAGGCAGGAAGCAGCCAGGATTTGAAGCTGCAAGGCTATTCAGTGCTAATTAAGGTGTCCAATTGCAGACAAGAATTCTTTCTCCCACAGATATATAAACCACACTTGCCTAGTCTGCAACAGACCCCTCAACCTCTGAGCATGCCTGCTAACAAAGGAATCCCCCAGGCAGGAAGCAGCCAGGCTTTGAAGCTGCAAGGCTATTCAATGCTAATTAAGGTGTCCAATTGCAGACACCCTGGACATTCCACAGATATATAAACCCCACTTACCTAGTTTCCAACAGACCCCTCGACCTCTGAGCATGCCTGCTAACAAAGGAATCTCCCAGGCAGGAAGCAGCCAGGCTTTGAAGCTGCAAGGCTATTCAATGCTAATTAAGGTGTCCAATTGCAGACAAGAATTCTTTCTCCCACAGATATATAAACCACAATTGCCTAGTCTGCAACAGACCCCTCAACCTCTGAGCATGCCTGTTAACAAAGGAATCCCCCAGGCAGGAAGCAGCCAGGCTTTGAAGCTGCAAGGCTATTCAATGCTAATTAAGGTGTCCAATTGCAGACACTCTGGACATTCCAGATATATAAACCTCTCTTGCCTAGTTTCCAACAGACCCCTCGACCTCTGAAGATGCCTCCTAACAAAGGAATCCCCCAGGCAGGAAGCAGCCAGGCTTTGAAGCTGCAAGGCTATTCAATGCTAATTAAGGTGTCCAATTGCAGACACCCTGGACATTCCACAGATATATAAACCCCACTTGCCTAGTTTCCAGCATACCTCACAACCTCTGAGTATGCCTGCCATAGATGTGGGTGAAATGTCAGGAGAGAATGCTTCTGGAACATAGACACACAGCTCGGAAAACTCACAGGATTCTGGCCGTGAAAGCTTTCAACAACACGTTCTTCCAGGTTATTGAACCTTTTAACTGTAATGAAAGTCCATTCTCCCGATTGATTGATTCAATCTAATTTTGAAATTTCAAACATCTTATATCTCAATAGAGTTCTTTCTCCCACCCTGGACATTACAGAGATATATAAACCCCACTTACCTAGTTTCCAACAGACCCCTCAACCTCTGAGCATGCCTGCCATAGATGTGGGTGAAACGTCAGGAGAGAATGCTTCTGGAACATAGACACACAGCCCGGAAAACTCACAGGAACCCAGTGATTCTGGCCATGAAAGCTTTCAACAACACGTTCTTCCAGTGTATTGAACCTTTTAACTATAATGCAAGTCCATTCTCCTGACTGATTGATTCAATCTAATGTTGAAATTTCAAATATATCTCAATAGAGCATATAGTTCAAATAGCTCATTATCAGCTAGACAAACCCGCCTGCTTTAACTATCCACCAAAGAAAGTGATTTTCCACACAGTTTGCAAGCTCACATTTTAATTCTCTGATGTCTTTCAATGCCAAAACGTTCTTCTCGCCTAAAAAATGACACAGTAATGAAATAGATGAACCATAGCGTTTTTTTTCAAATTGCCAATTATCTGAAATAACAGAAAGGTACATCCTATTTTTATATAAATATATATGTGTATATTAATATACATCAAGAAAAGGAATATACATAAATTATTTTAGTGCACATTGTTTAGGAATCCTTGAGAATCAGTGTCCGAATGGATCAGGAGGAGCAGCCGGCTGAAGAAGGCCGCGATTTTAGCTGCATATCTCCTGACTCATATCTTTGCACACTTTAATCTCTGCTTTATGTCAAAGCTGATAGTAACTAGCTGGGCTTAAAACAAATGCTTATCTGGAGCTATGGCTCTTGTGTTGTTCTGAACACACAAGCGGTACAAGTATGTCATCTTAATAACCCTTTCCTAACATTGTAAATGGGCAACGGGAGGTTCTCAAAGTTGCATGCCGTAGAAATCTTGTATCCGGGATGTTGCCTCATTAATATGTAACCTCTTTTACAATCGCCGTATGATATTTCTACACATTTAAATGAAGTTAATCCAATTTATAAAACATAACCAAAAATAAAAAAAATTATCCAATACAACTGTTTCTGGTGATGTTAATATTATTCAGTAAGGAAGTATCCCAATCTCTTCCAGCTCCGTGGTTCTGTGGGTATGATTTCTTGCAGAAAGAGAAGGGCCATGAGCCTGGTGAACCTCAAAAATGTAGAATGGGGGAATCTTCATAGAATCATAGTTGAAAGAGACCTCATGGGCCATCCAGTTCAACCCCCTGCCAAGAAGCAGGAATATTGCATTCAAATCACCCCTGAGCAGATGGCCATCCAGCCTCTGTTTAAAAGCTTCCAAAGAAGGAGCCTCCACCACACTCCGGGGCAGAGAGTTCCACTGTTGAACTGTGCCGTCGCACCTGGGGGCTATTATTCTCAATAAAGGAGGGATGGACGTGGCATCTTTCCTATAGTTTCCCCTATAGGAAACTGGAACTCCCAAAAACCAAAAACGCTTTAAATAGCTCAAAATAAGTTTTATAAATTCTATTCTTGCTGACAACCGCAGCTAGAATAATATACGCTATGTGGATGTAGCGTACCTGGATTTCAGTAAGGCCTTCGACAAGGTCCCCCATGACCTTCTGGCAAGGAAACTAGTCCAATGTGGGCTAGGCAAAACTACGGTGAGGTGGATCTGGAATTGGTTAAGTGGACGAACACAGAGAGTGCTCACTAATGCTTCTTCTTCATCTTGGAAAGAAGTGACGAGCGGAGTGCCACAAGCAGGGTTCCGTCCTGGGCCCGGTCCTGTTCAACATCTTTATTAATGACTTAGATGAAGGGCTAGAAGGCAGGATCATCAAGTTTGCAGACGACACCAAATTGGGAGGGATAGCCAATAGTCCAGAGGACAGGAGCAGAATTCAAAATGATCTTGACAGATTAGAGAGATGGGCCAAAACTAACAAAATGAAGTTCAACAGTGACAAATGCAAGATACTCCACTTTGGCAGAAAAAATGAAATGCAAAGATACAGAATGGGGGACGCCTGGCTCGAGAGCAGTACGTGTGAAAAAGATCTTGGAGTCCTCGTGGACAACAAGTTAAACATGAGCCAACAATGTGATGTGGCGGCAAAAAAAGCCAATGGGATTTTGGCCTGCATCAATAGGAGCATAGTGTCTAGATCTAAGGAAGTAATGCTACCCCTCTATTCTGCTTTGGTTAGACCACATCTGGAATATTGTGTCCAATTCTGCGCACCACAATTCAAGAGAGATATTGACAAGCTGGAATGTGTCCAGAGGAGGGCGACTAAAATGATCAAGGGTCTGGAGAACAAGCCCTATGAGGAGCGGCTTAGGGAACTGGGCATGTTTAGCCTGAAGAAGAGAAGGCTGAGAGGAGATATGATAGCCATGTATAAATATGTGAGAGGAAGCCACAGGGAGGAGGGAGCAAGCTTGTTTTCTGCTTCCTTGGAGACTAGGACGCGGAACAATGGCTTCAAACTACAAGAAAGGAGATTCCATCTGAAGATGAGGAAGAACTTCCTGACTGTGAGAGCCGTTCAGCAGTGGAACTCTCTGCCCCGGAGTGTGGTGGAGGCTCCTTCTTTGGAAGCTTTTAAGGAGAGGCTGGATGGCCATCTGTCAGGGGTGATTTGAATGCAATATTCCTGCTTCTTGGCAGGGGGTTGGACTGGATGGCCCATGAGGTCTCTTCCAACTCTTTGATTCTATGATTCTATATGCAAAACATTGGAAAAAGAAAGACCCCCCCCCCCCAGAGGAAGAAGATTGGCTAACAAAAATATTAGATATAAGAAATATGGACAAACTGACATATCTACTATCCAAAAGGAAGGGCATCCCAACGGTGGAAATAGACTGGAAACACGTAACAACATATTTAACAAAAGAAAAAAATATATGAAAATAATCATCTAAAGGAACATGATTGAGAATACAGAAATAGGGGAAAGCAAGGCACAAAAGAAAGAGAAAGAAGAAAAAAGAAAGAAGAAGGAAAAGGATAAGAAATCTCCAAAGGATACCAGGAAGTCATAGAATCATAGAATCAAAGAGTTGGAAGAGACCTCATGGGCCATCCAGTCCAACCCCCTGCCAAGAAGCAGGAATATTGCATTCAAATCACCCCTGACAGATGGCCATCCAGCCTCTGCTTAAAAGCTTCCAAAGAAGGAGCCTCCACCACACTCCGGGGCAGAGAGTTCCACTGCTGAACGGCAACGCAACGCAAACACCTACAAAATCACACACACCCTCATCCCCCAACATTCATTTCTATCTTTCTTTTCTCACATCCAGCATACAATAGAAAACCAACGTCTCTCAACATAACGAAACTTTTGGATAAGAGGAAACTGAACTTACCTAAGGACAAAGGGGACATCCACTACTGTATCTTTATCTATATCCCCCCCCCCACCTTTCCCCTCTTTTTCCCCCCTCTGGTTTTTCCCTCTGTACAGCAAGAAACTTTATAAGTCTGAAAGTTTCTAGCACTATCTATCTATATATCTGTAATTTTAAGAAAAGTAATAAAGATTATTTAAAAAAGAAAAAGAAAACATACACTACAGTCTCAATTAGTCCTGGGTCCAAGGGGTTTGAAGCTGAGAAGCCTCACCAAGTTTCCTCTTTCCTCAAATGGCTGTGAATGCTGGAGCAAACCACAACCCCAGTTCAGGTGGCCTATGTTTTGAAGATTCAGGATCTTCCTTTGGTGCCAAAAGAACCGGCTTGAAGGCACCTGGGTCTCCTCAATAATTGTCCAGGATGATCTGGACATAAAGCATGAGTACCAGGGGTAAAAAACCTCAGAACTGTGGCTAAGAGGTAACTTAAATCAGGGTCCTTTAGAATCAAGTCTCTTACTCACATCCATGTTGCAGGAACTCTGATGGCAGAATGAAGAAGAAAAAGGAAGTTCTCCCCTCTTGCAGGAAGAGGTGGAGCCAAACAGTACTGATTGACAGCTACAAGCAACCAATCCATACAACTATACATAAGCAGGGTAAAAAGGGGCAGGATTAAGCATGATACAACAGTGTAAATCTTACAACTAACAGTTCTATACATAGGTGGCGCCACTCGTGCCGTCACATGAACAGCTCTTACAGTCAGGAAGTTCTTCCTCATGTTCAGATGGAATTTCCTCTCTTGTAGTTTGAAGCCATTGTTCCGCGTCCTAGTCTCCAAGGAAGCAGAAAACAAGCTTCCTCCCTCCTCCCTGTGGCTTCCTCTCACATATTTATACATGGCTATCATATCTCCTCTCATCCTTCTCTTCTTCAGGCTAAACATGCCCAGCTCCTTAAGCCACTCCTCATAGGGCTTGTTCTCCAGACCCTTGACTTTTCTACAGTGCTTATAAAAAATCTCCCCTTAATTTACTTATTGCATTTAAAAGGAGAAATTAAGGACATTATCACCCAAAGCTGGAAAATCAGAATTACAGCAGGATAATTTATTTATTTACTTACTTCATTTGTATACTGCTATTCTTGTACTATGTCTTGTAATTTGCACCTGTTTTTATGTTGTACACCGCAATGAGTCACCCTTGGGCTGAGAATTGCGGTATATAAGAGCAGTAAATAAATAAATAAATAAATAATAAATATTCTCAGCCCTAAGGCGACTCACAGCGATTAACAACAATCAAGCAAAGTAACACAAGGCAAAACAATCAAAGCAAAAATTCAATGCGGCATCAAGAAGGTATTTAAAAACAATTAACACAGAAGCAGACTAAACAATTAAACAGTAGCAAACATTCAAGTGGCGTCTCATAACTAGAATCATGATCCAAACTCGTCAGTCGTAGTTCCATTTTCTGAATTCACTGCACTGCCTATTCAAAAGCCTGGTCAAATAACCAGGTTTTCACTTTTCTCCGGAATACCATCAATGAGGGAGCCAATCTAATGTCTGTGGGAAGGGCGATAATACTGTCTTTGGCTGGAATTCATAACAAGTCTCTCCTATTACTGTTTTGCATTGTCATGGGTTCTCCCTACAGCCCTGGCTCAAGTTGACGGGCATAGCCCCAAGATTGGCCCAAAGCATGTTCCCCTTTTGCTATTTGCGGACGACGCAGCCCTATTATCCCTCTCTCATGTGGGCTTAAAAAGACTCCTGCATAAATTTGTTGATTTTTGCGAGGCGAACGAACTGCAGGTGAACTACGACAAAACCAAAATCTTGGCGTTTGGGAAAAGCATCAAAAGACAAGTCTGGAAGATAAAGGGCCACTATATTGAGCAAGTAAAACATTTCAAATACCTAGGTCTCTGGTTTAGCAACAACTTGTCATGGTCCACCCACCTCAAATATATACTGGCCCGGGCCAAATCGAGTAGCAGTGTGACCAGGAGGTTCTTCCACTCCAGGGGTAATCAATATATCCCCCTAGCTCTGCAAGTCTTCAAAGCAAAGGTGATGTCACAACTTCTGTATGGAGCACCCATCTGGTTAACCCCCAATAACAGCGCCATCAGATCTTTTCATTCGAAATTCCTCCATAAACTATATGGTGCCCCCAACTGTGTCCCGTATGCAGTTCTTTGTCTTGAATCTGGGCAATATTCTATTGAGGCTACTATCTGGCTAATCGTCATTAAATTTTGGCTATCTATACACTATCAAAGTCCCAGCGACTCTCTGACTCAACTCACCTTGAGCGAACTCCACCACTCCAAATGGTGCTCAACTGTCCTAGCAAAGATCGGGGAATTGGGCTATGACAGCGATTTCCTGACTCTACTATCTTTTTCCGAGATTTTTACCCTCATCAAAAGGAGGCTGCAAGAAAGGGACCACAACCAATTGTTGAGCTTGGCAAACAAATCCTGCTCACCTATTAACTTGGCAATTCCATACACACAGGGAAATCCAGCCTTTTATATCTCAGAGCTCACCAACCCCTCTTACAGAAGAGCCTACATGCTGGCTAGATTTAACATCATGCCATCGCCGCTCCATAGAGGAAGACTCAATGGCCTCCCGAGCGACAAGAGGGTCTGCCTCTGCAGCACAGGACAGCTAGACTCCATACCGCATATTCTCCTGCACTGCCCACTCTACCAGGAGCTAAGATCCAGCCTGCTAACACAAGCTATAGACTCACTGAAGAACCGCAGCGATTCTGACAAAGTGATTTTGCTTTTAAATCGCCAGGACTTTAGCTGCTGCCTTTCAGTGGCAAGATTCCTGAATGAAGTCTGCAAACTGAATGTGTAGCAAACGAGAAGCCCTTTTTTATTACGTGTACTATGTTTTATACTCTCTGCCATGTTATGCCAATAAAGGCTTATTGTATTGTTGTATTGTTGTTGCATTGTAATGGGTAAGGTGCATCTTATTATTATTATTATTATTATTATTATTATTATTATTATCTTTATTTGTACCCGCTAGCATCTCCCGAAGGACTCAATGCAGCTTACAAAGGCCTCAAAACATAGCATAACAATACACAACCTAAAGCAAATCTAAAACAGTTAAAGCTATATTAAAACAACAAGCAATAACACAATACACCAAGACACAATAAAATTGGGCCGGGCCAGAGTAATGGGTACAGATTAAAAGTGCTGATGTGACAGGTTTTCATTGGCTTTATGAGGTTGGTGAATCAGGGATATAATGCTGTTTGTCATAGGCAATCAACATAAGGTTATGAATTACTGTTCACATTGCTATACTTGAAAAAAAACAAAACACCATTTTAGAAACCTTTTTTTCAGGGGCTTCTTTCTCCATTCTGCAGAATGCTAAGCAGTTAAGTGCTGAAGGGAGATGTTAAGAAGCTGGAATGTGTCCAGAGGAGGGTGACTAAAATGATCAAGAGTCTGGAGAACAAGCCCTATGAGGAGCAGCTTAAAGAGCTGGGCATGTATAGCCTGATGAAGAGAAGGCTGAGAGGAGACATGATGAGGACCATGCATAAATATGTGAAGGGAAGTCATAGGGAGGAGGGAGCAAGTTTGTTTTCTGCTTTCCTGGAGACTAGGACGCAGAACAATGGCTTCAAACTACAAGAAAGGAGATTCCATCTGAACATTAGGAAGAACTTCCTGACTGTGAGAGCCGTTCAGCAGTGGAACTCTCTGCCCCGGAGTGTGGTAGAGGCTCCTTCTTTGGAAGCTTTTAAACAGAGGCTGGATGGCCATCTGTCTGGGGTGCTTTGAATGCAAGTTTCCTGCTACTTGGCAG